>NC_084750.1:37367152-37374652 GCF_033978785.1 Entelurus aequoreus | reverse complement strand
AAGAGTGTACAAAGCAGTAATCAGAGCAAAGGGTGGCTATTTTGAAGAAACCAGAATATAAAACATGTTTTCAAGTTATTTCACCTTTTTTTGTTAAGTACATAACTCCACATATGTTCATTCATAGTTTGATGCCTTCAGTGACAATCTACAATGTAAATAGACATAAAAATAAAGAAAACCCATTAAATGAGAAGGTGTGTCCAAACTTTTGGCCTGTACTGTGTATATATATATATATTATTTATTTAATGTAATTGTTTTATTTTTTTAAGGATTTAAATGAATTATATTTCATGATAATGTCCAATTTGAAGAATTGGGCACAGGCAAATATTTTTACATTGTCCGAAATACTTTCAATTAAGCTTTTGAATCGTATTTATTAAAATATAACAGACTAAAAAAGTGTATTTTACAGTTAATTTCAGAGTGCATTTATACATTTTATTTTTTGAGGATGCAAAGGGTGTGGAATGGTCCATGTAGCACCAATATTTTAAATTCATCAATCTTAATGAATTAATAGTTCCAAATTGCGATCAGATTAAATAGAAAAACCTACTTTGATAATAATGCTGGTCACTAATGACAGAATGCATTCAGATGAAGTTTTGCAGTAAAACACAGCAAACCCTGCACTAAATCCTCCATGAGGATCCTGAGGTCCAAGTCAATCTTATTTATATACCCCGCATGAGCACGCACTTGGCGACAGAGGCGAGGAAAAAACCTCGGTGAAGGAACCTCAAACAGAACTCTGCGGGGTGGCCGTCTGTCTCCACCAGTTGGGTTGAGATAGAGAGGAAATGTTGGCGTCCTTTCAGTCGGATAATCATTCTTGGTATTGTTTGAAGGTTAATTTGGATGTCTTAATGTGCGGTGCAGGCTGCAAAAGAATGATAACACTCAGAACGCTTTGTCAGTAAGCACTTAGTGCGTTCATAAAGAACAAATCGGACTTGTAGGTGAGGAATAATATCAGCTTGATTCTGTCTCGCATCGCTCCATTTGATCCTGCTGAATACTTATTTCCTGTTTCATCAGCTTGCCTTCCCTCCTGTTTTCATCCTTCAGAGGCCCGCAGGCTACGCTTTGAAGTGTCACATGTGATGGGAACCTTTTGGGGAACCGCTTCACTGATGCAGGTGTGTGTGTTTGGCACCATGGCAGCGCGTCTCTTTCCATCCACGGCGGGTAAGCCTTCATCTTATTGCGTCATAATCGGTCAGCATTTTAATACAAAGTGAAATTGATGTTTTTGTGTGTTTAGTGGAATCACAAGAGCGTGGGGTTCGGCACACCTTGCAGTGTGAGTATCCTTTTAATGACTTGAACCTATTGTCGTCACAAATTTAGGGTGGAAGTACAAACCCCGTTTCCATATGAGTTGGGAAATTGTGTTAGATGTAAATATAAACGGAATACAATGATTTGCAAATAATTTTCAACCCATATTCAGTTAAATATGCTACAAAGACAACATATTTGATGTTCAAACTGATAAACTTTTTTTTTTTTTGCAAATAATCATTAACTTTAGAATTTGATGCCAGCAACACGTGACAAAGAAGTTGAGAAAGGTGGCAATAAATACTGATAAAGTTGAGGAATGCTCATCAAACACTTATTTGGAACATCCCACAGGTGAACAGGCAAATTGGGGAACAGGTGGGTGCCATGATTGGGTATAAAAGTAGATTCCATGAAATGCTCAGTCATTCACAAACAAGGATGGGGCGAGGGTCACCACTTTGTCAACAAATGCGTGAGCAAATTGTTGAACAGTTTAAGAAAAACCTTTCTCAACCAGCTATTGCAAGGAATTTAGGGATTTCACCATCTACGGTCCGTAATATCATCAAAGGGTTCAGAGAATCTGGAGAAATCACTGCACGTAAGCAGCTAAGCCCGTGACCTTCGATCCCTCAGGCTGTACTGCATCAACAAGCGACATCAGTGTGTAAAGGATATCACCACATGGGCTCAGGAACACTTCAGAAACCCACTGTCAGTAATTACAGTTGGTCGCTACATCTGTAAGTGCAAGTTAAAACTCTCCTATGCAAGGCGAAAACCGTTTATCAACAACACCCAGAAACGCAGTCGACTTCGCTGGGCCTGAGCTCATCTAAGATGGACTGATACAAAGTGGAAAAGTGTTCTGTGGTCTGACGAGTCCACATTTCAAATTGTTTTTGGAAACTGTGGACGTCGTGTCCTCTGGACCAAAGAGGAAAAGAACCATCCAGATTGTTATAGGCGCAAAGTTGAAAAGCCAGCATGTGTGATGGTATGGGGGTGTATTAGTGCCCAAGACATGGGTAACTTACACATCTGTGAAGGCACCATTAATGCTGAAAGGTACATACAGGTTTTGGAGCAACATATGTTGCCATCCAAGCAACGTTACCATGGACGCCCCTGCTTATTTCAGCAAGACAATGCCAAGCCACGTGTTACATCAACGTGGCTTCATAGTAAAAGAGTGCGGGTACTAGACTGGCCTGCCTGTAGTCCAGACCTGTCTCCAATTAAAAATGTGTGGCGCATTATGAAGCCTAAAATACCACAACGGAGACCCCCGGACTGTTGAACAACTTAAGCTGTACATCAAGCAAGAATGGGAAAGAATTCCACTTGAGAAGCTTCAAAAATGTGTCTCCTCAGTTCCCAAACGTTTACTGAGTGTTGTTAAAAGGAAAGGCCATGTAACACAGTGGTGAACATGCCCTTTCCCAACTACTTTGGCACGTGTTGCAGCCATGAAATTCTAAGTTAATTATTATTTGCCAAAAAAAAAAAAGTTTATGAGTTTGAACATCAAATATGTTGTCTTTGTAGTGCATTCAATTGAATATGGGTTGAAAAGGATTTGCAAATCATTGTATTCCGTTTATATTTACATCGAACACAATTTCCCAACTCATATGGAAACGGGGTTTGTACAATTTATCAAACAGTATATGTATGGGGAAAAAAAAAAAAAAAATATATATATATATATATATATATATATATATATATCATCATCGGCGGTCACTCGAAGCGAGTATGACAATCCCCATGGTAAGGGGGTATCCCTTTATGGAGGATGCCTGTGCGTGACTTTGTTTAACGTGGGGAGACTGGTGCACAGACAGTCACCACACAATCCTTGACAGATCCGGGTCAGGATCCAGTGGCATGGAGTCCAAGACAACTGGGGACCCTTTTCTGCTGCAGCCTTCAATCGCCATCCCAGCCGTTGTGACGCTCCATAGGGTTAGCAATCATCCTCCGCCTGTTCCACCGTTGAGGTCTCGGGTCGTTATTTCCCCATAACTGGGCCCACATGGATGTGGGGGTGCCTTCTTCCGCCATCGCAGCCGTTGTGGTAGTTCTTACATCTACCATCTTCCGCCAGCTCCGCCGTTGAGGTCTTCACCGTATCCCTGGCTAGGGGGCAGTCAGGTACTAGACCTTTGCCAAGGGCCACCTGGGGTAACAGTAGTAAAGGGGTTAACCTCCTAGTGCCCCAAGACCCCATAGAGGAGCCTCCACTGCCGGATGCACTTTAATGTCATGCCCAGGAAACAATTATATATATATATATATATATATATATATATATATATATATATATATATATATATATATATATATATATATTATGTGTGTGTGTGTATATATGTGTGTGTATATATATACATATATATATATATATATATATATATATATATATATATATATATATATATATATATATATATATATATATATATGTATATGTATATGTATATATATATATATGTATATATATATATATATATATATATATATGTATATATATATATATATATATATATATATATATATATATATATATATATATATATATATATATATATGTATGTATAACATTTTTTTTGGTCATATAAGGAATTGCTGTGCTATTTACAATCCAAAACACAATTTCAAGGTCATTAATTAATTAATTAACAAAAAACAACACAACTACTTCAGCAGATACCATGTATACAAATATGACACCAGTATTTGTGAAAAATAATAATAAATTTTTTTTTGTGTGTTATGATTTCAGTGAATACGTCATTTCATATGCCAAAATCAACCTTGACGAAACTCGAGATAAATCTGTTACCAAGTTTTGAGCAAATAATTGCAATACATTAAAGTCAAACCTTCAACAAATCTTCCATTATGACTTTGACAATAAAATATCGGGGTCTTTTTTAAACTTTACCTGAAATTATTCAAGCGAGTAAAAACCTGTGATTGATCACAATTGTTGAAATTGTGATTAATCTGATTACCAAATAAAAGAATTATTTGACAGCATCATTTTTTTCTTCATTTTGGTGGTGTGAATGTTTGTTGTATGGGGAAAAAAGTCAAAGATCCTAAAGATAGATATAAAAAGTAGCCAAATAACAATGCAAAATAATTAAATTATGTGTTAAAAAAGAAGAAATAATGTAAATCCAAATAAAGCCGCGCCAAAAATATGAATACATTTTCTAGAGAATATTTATTACGTGCAGAAAGCAATGCAAATGATGAACGGAATGGATACATTTAACCTTTATTAAAGAGAGACTCCACCTTTGTACTTTGCTATTACTTCTTTATTGAGTTAAAAATTGTATTTTTCCCCTTCTTTATCAAAGTGCTGGCCCTTGCAACTTTCTTATCTTGCAGTAATAATTATCTTCTCTATATGCCAGCTTTTATATACTCCATCCCAATTGACTATTGTTTGTTTTTTCGCGTTCTACCTACTAGTTAATTTTGCCACGCGGTGCCATTTTTGTTTGTTTGTTTTACCCGCACCTCTGATTTGTGACTCTTTTTTGTGCTTACTCTACTGTACGTGAGCAGCTAATAAAATACTTTGTCAATCTGCGCCTCTGTCTGTGCAATAGTTACCTATAAGATACTGCACGTATACACAGTACAAATAATACTGTAAAGCAGGGGTGTCAAACTCATTTTATATCGAGGGCCACATGGAGAAAAATCTACTCCCAAGTGGGCAAGCCTGGTAAAATCACGGCACAATAACTTAAAAATAAAGACGACTTTAGATTGTTCTCTTTGTTTAAAAATAGAAAAAGCACATTCTGAAAAGGTACAAATCCTAATGTCTGTAAAGACGTGGATTGTTTTTGTGCATTTTGCATATAATGCTCTTGTGACCCAGACCGCTCTGGCTGCAGTGCCCTCTGCTGGTTGTTCAGGGGAGTGTGTAACTCCACATTTATTTGTACATCTGGGGCCGTACTTATCAAGCTTCTTAGAATTACTCCTAAGAAGTCTGCTAAGAGTTGACTTAAGAGTAAATAAATTATTCGCTAAAAGCTGCACTTAAAAGTTAGTTATCAAGTGTCTTACTCACACTTTCAGCGAAGTGTAGGACTGAATCTTAAGTGTCACACTCAGAGCTGAATTACGACATTACTATGTGCCGTAAACGGAATTTTAGGTGACGTCATTTCTGTGTCCATAGAAATGACCAATCACGGAAGGGAATCCGTTGTCTAAGAATAAAGAAATATCTTCGAAATATTTAAGTGGACAATGGGAGTGTATATTTTGACAATAAACTACATTATAATACAAAACAAACTAGTCCCCGCCGGCACTCACGCTACCGCTCCCTCTCTTCTCTCGCCCACACACTCACTGACGTCACTCACCTCACTGCCACACACATACGCTACTGTCATAACATTTTCTTTCCAATTCATTAATTAGGCAACTAATTTGAAACTGGTGTGGGTGGCTCTATATATACTAGCCCACTGCAGACACATGCAGAAATCAACAAGGAATCGAAAAGTATTACATCTGTGACAAAAATAATATCCGCTCTGTCTAAACGATACCGTTTGATCAGCTGCTCGTCATCAAAAAAAAACAAAACATTGTTCCGTTCCCTGAACGTTCGCGCACGTCTCTCTCGCCTCAGTGCCATCCCCTGCTGGCAACTCCTAACCACTTAAGACACCTCTGAAGGTCTCTTAAATATCGTGGAGAGTAGGAGTGATTCTTAGACTTAAGAACGTTGATAAAAAGCTTTTATTCTTAAGTTTGAGAGTAGGACTCAATTTCGCAAATTCTCAGGACTTAAGTGTAAAATGGCACTCTAAGAAGCTTGATAAGTACGGCCCCTGGTTTGTGGTAGGAATGTCTCATCGACACAAAAGCAAAAAAGCGATCCACCGATGCAAATTCAATACAAATACAAATACAAAATGAAGCGTGTTTATATTCGAATCTCAAAAATATATTTACAAATACATGTTTATTTATACAAATTCTTGATTTGTTTGTATGTCACATTTTTATATTCATCAATTTTATTTGTATATATTTTCAAATCTCAAAAATATATTTACAAATACGCGTTTAATTATACAAATGATTTGTTTATTTGTATACCACATTTGTATTTGTATATTTTTTAATATATGCATATGTATTAATATCATATTGATATATATATATATATATATATATATATATATATATATATATATATATATATATATATATATATATATATATATATATATATATATATATATATATATATATATATATATATATATAAGATGATGTGAGACAATTCTACTTCCATACACATTTACTCGAGGAGCTGAAAAATAAAAGCAGATTTTAATTTTCGTTTTGGTGTCGACAGGGAAGTTTGAGACGCTCCCTGACATCCAGCAAAGCAAATCCGCCTTTTGTTCTGGTCGTGGATCTGGCCGTGGTGCTGAAATGCTTCAGCCTCGTACCCCGTGATTCTGTACGAGTAATGAGTGATTGATTCAATCTTTTTGTGTACAAAAACACAAGTATTCGATCGGACTTGTCGAAATGCATTACGGCTGCATGTAAACAAAGATGCCACATGCAAGAGGCCGCCGCCGCACATGCGCACAAGACACTATTTGGCATTGGACCCACTGGGTTTAAAACCCGAACCAGGTTCACGGCACAGCTCTATCGGATCCACGGGTGATCCTTTATTTGTCACAGGGGAACAGCTGCTCTTTAACATTAAGACCGCCATCTGCCAGCCGTCCCTAAATCCCCATAAGCCTATAGGCGAGGTAAACACTGGAAGTGGGCGATACTGCACATTTTGGTATCGCTCCGATACCAAGCACATACGGATGCCGATACGTTTTTGGGAGTGGTAGTAATTTGTCGATCATGTCAAAATATTTTGGACAGAACTTATAGATAAAATTGTCAACAATATAACCATTAGACAATGTAAACCAATATGATGCAGGTATCCCTATTATTATTGTTTGAGCAAAAAGGAAGCCAATAATACAAAATATCTAAGCAAAACAAAAATATTAATTTGGCTTTTTGCCCTACAACGCACAGCAACATGCAAAATGGACTGCTTACCTCACTAGTCGAACCATGTGATCCAGTCAAAGTAATGATACTCAATGGTATTGATTACACATCATGAAT
>NC_084750.1:37297152-37362152 GCF_033978785.1 Entelurus aequoreus | reverse complement strand
CATTTGCTTGTTGTGACTGTCCAAAACAAACCTAAATCTAATGTACAGTCGTGGTCAAAAGTGTACATACACTTGTAAAGAACATAATGTCATGGCTGTCTTGAGTTTCCAATCATTTCTACAACTCTTATTTTTTTGTGATAGAGTGATTGGAGCACATACTTGTTGGTCACAAAAACATTCATGAAGTTTGGTTCTTTTATGAATTTATTAAGGTCTACTGAAAATGTGACTAAATCTGCTGGGTTTTCACTGCAATAAGGCACATTTGGTAGCCATCCACAAGCTTCTGGTTGAATTTTTGACCACTCCTCTTGACAAAATTGTGCAGTTCAGCTAAATTTGTTGCTTTTCTGACATGGGCTTGTTTCTTCAGCATTGTCCACACGTTTAAGTCAGGACTTTGGGAAGGCCATTCTAAAACCTTAATTCTAGCCTGATTTAGCCATTCCTTTACCACTTTTGACGTGTGTTTGGGGTCATTGTCCTGTTGGAACACCCAACTGCGCCCAAGACCCAACCTCCGGGCTGATGATTTTAGCTTGTCCTGAAGAATTTGGAGGAATCCTCCTTTATATTGTCCCATTTACTCTCTGTAAAGCACCAGTTCCATTGGCAGCAAAACAGGCCCAGAGCATAATACTACCACCACCATGCTTGACGGTAGGTCTGTGTTCTTGGATTAAAGGCCTCACCTTTTCTCCTCCAAACATATTGCTGGGTATTGTGGCCAAAAAGCTACATTTTTGTTTCATCTGACCACAGAACTGTCCTCCAGAAGGTGTTATCTTTGTCCATGTGACGCTCCAATCATTCTATCACAGAAAAATAAGAGTTGTAGAAATTATTGGAAACTTAAGACAGCCATGAAAATATGTTCTTTACAAGTGTATGTAAACTTTTGATCGCGACTGTAAATCTGATAATGCACATATTGAACAACTCAAAATGTGTATTTTTGCCAATTTTAGGCAACTTTATTTCACTTTTGTAAAGGTCTCTAAGCTGAAGATGAGGCAATTGAGTAACAGGACTGTAAATAACAGTTTTTTGCATATAATTAGCAAATACATCCTTTGTGTCAAAGTCAAGACCTGCGGGCCAGATCCGGCCCGCGAATGAATTATCTATGGCCCCAGGATGATATTTGATTAATAGTAGAACCGGCTGCAGCCGCAGCCGCCTGCTGCTGTTTTGCACGCACCAATACTCCATCAGTGTTGGCGTTAGGAATTTTCAAAATGGGGTTCCAGGGACCCCATCAAGTCATAAAAATTGGGTCCCACTTTTTTGTAACCGTTTTGAAAACAAATGATAAATGTATGCATTATCCTGTTATATCTCACATTCTATATTGTGTTTTGAAAAAAGGTTGTCATAAACGTTACTTAATTCATAAAAATAAAAAAAAATACAAAACAAAACACATTTTTCTGCATATGTAAATGTATTCAGTTATAAACATTCATTCGCTTTTATTTTTCCTTCATGGATCGAAACTTTACCGCTGCCGGTATTTTTTTCTATATTTTTATTGTAATATTTTCAGAATGTGTTTGTTCTATTTTTGGTTAAAGTAAGACAAAGAAAACAATCTGAAGTTGTCTTTATTTTTTAGTGATTTTAATGATTTTAATAGTCCTGCCCGCGTGTGCACAGATTTTCCTCCATGCGGCCCCTGAGCTAAAATGAGTTTGACACCCCAGAAGTACATGAAATATAGCCACATAATAGCATGTTGACACTAAGCAAGTGCTTCTCAATTATTTTTTATCTTTCCCCCCCTGCGGGACATACTTTTTTCACGCCCCCCCCTCAAATTGAAATACGATTGATATCCTAATAATATGTTTTTATTCGTCCTTTCAAACCAATAAATATGGAAAGGCTGCTGATGGTGTGTTTGACAGAGAAGCAGCTGGAAGGAGATACCATAGAAGTCCACCCTCTGAAGTAAATGTTGCACGTTATTGTTACAAAACTTAATAAAAGTACTGTAGTTTTTCGTATATTCTATTGTAATCTCAGGGCATTCAATCGATGGCAATTGAACGGCTTGTTTGTCCTGGAAGACGTTTCGCCTCTCATCCGAGTAGGCTTCATCAGTTCGTGCTCATAGACTGGTGCCAAAACTCCAAATGTTTATTAACATTTGGGGTTTTGGCACCGGCCGCTAGACTAGATCTTACCAATCGAAGTCTATGATAATGAACCGATGAAACCTACTGGGATGAGAGGCGAACAGTCTTCCAGGACAAACCAAGCCGTATAATTGCCATCGATAGAGCGCCCTGAGATTGCAATGACCTGGATGAATGAGAACATCCATAGACATTCTATAGAATTGTTTTAATACAATAGTTATTTTTCTAGAAGTTTCAAAAAATGGTAACATTCTGCTGTTTTGGGACTGGGGGCAAACACCAGTTACATTCATTTAAAATTTCAATAGGAGACGCTGATCTAAGATACACGTGTTTTGAGTTAAGAGCCCAGGCACAGAACCATTTAAGCTCAAAAGTTTAGGTACGACTGTACTTTAAAAATAACTAAATAATTTTTTAAATATTTTTAGGTAACAGGACTGTGACTCATCCCTCAGTATTTACTTTGCTGGCAACACACTAATGTAGGACGCTATTTTGATGGATTTATCCTGTAAAAAAGGCTCGAAGCAATCCACTAAAAATAAATAAATAAACCACAACCATGTTAATTAAAAGCTTTAGGTGTCTGTGTGTGTGTGTGTGTGTGTGTGTGTGTGTGTGTGTGTGTGTGTGTATATATATATATATATATATATATATATATATATATATATATATATATATATATATATATATATATATATATACAGTATATATATACAGTATATACACAATATACTGTATATATATATATATATATATATATATATATATATATATATATATATATATATATATATATGCAGTATATACACAATATATATATATACAGTATATACTGTGTATATATATATATATATATATATACAGTATATACACAATATATATATATATACAGTATATATATATATATATATATATATATATATATATATACTATTTATGTATATATATGAGTATACTGTATATGTAAATGTGTATATATATGTGTGTATATGTATGAAAATATACATGTATAAATATGTATATGAATGGATTTATATATGTATACTGTACATCCATATGTATGTATATATGTACATATGTGTGTTTATATGTGTGCTTATATATGTATGTATATATGATATATATGTATGTACATATGTGTGTATGTATAGATAGATAGATAGTACTTTATTGATTCCTTCAGGAGAGTTCCCATATATGTAGGTATATATGTGTGCTTATATATGTATGTATACATTATATGATATATATGTAGGTATATATGATATATATGTATGTATATATGATATATATGTATGTATATATGTATGTACCTGTATATATGATATATATGTATGTATATACAGTATGTATGTATATATATAAGATATATACTGTATGTATGTATACATGTATGCGTGTATACATATATATGTATATATGTATACAGTATATACATGTATATGTATATATGTCTGTATATATATATATATGTATATATATATATATATATATATATATATATATATATATAAGTATATATACACACACACACACGTGTATATGTATATATATATATATATATATATATATATATATATATATATATATATATATATATATATATATATATATATATAAGTATATATACACACACACACACGTGTATATATATATATATATATATATATATATATATATATATATATATATATATATATATATATATATATATATATATATATATATATATATATATATATATATACATATGTTATACACTATAGATACATACACAGTGGTACCTTGCTTGTTATACGTCAAATTATTCAGCATTCAACAACAGACCTTTTTTTGTTTACGTCATGGTTAAAAAAAAACATGCATTGGCAACTCAGTTTCTTTTGGGTTTTTTTATATCTTGTTTTGTTTTTTATTGAGTACGGATGCCAAATAAGCCACCACGGGGCCAAAATAAGTTGCAAGTGCCAACACTTTCATAGAAAAGGTGAGAAATTGTATTGAATATAAGAAATAATTTGTCGCAAAGTGCGAATTTAGCGTCTGCTTGACGCTCCCGTCCTCTCTCTCCGCGCGTCGCCGTCTATGCCAACAAGATTTTTTGATAAAGCTGAAAGTCATGTTAAACCAGGGGTGTCAAACATACGGTTTACCCGAGCCCGCGGGATGAGTTTGCTAAGTATAAAAATGAGCTGAAATCATTGAATGAAAGAAACTGCTGTTCTAAATGCGTCCACTGGATGTCACTGTAGCAATTCTTTGGATCTTTGTAGATGATGTGTACAGTTGAGGAAAATGAGTAAACTACACATAAATAACATCCTGTAATTGAATTTTGATATGAATCTTTTATTTTGATGGATTCAAAATTAACATCAATTAGAGCATTTTAAAACTCTTCCAGACTCAATTCCACCTGTTTGACCGATGAACATTATCACATCATTTATTCAGAACGTATAAATAACGACAAATGAAGATAGAATACTATTAACCGCAACATGCAAGCGTAAAAAAACAAACAACATTATGATTTGTACATTTTCAGAACAAGCTTGTTTTATTTTTAAACAAAGGAATCAATCCGAAGTTGTCTTTATTCTTAGGTTATCACGCCATGATTTTACCAGTTTGGCCCACTTGGGAGTAGATTTTTCTACATGTGGCCCCCAAACTAAAATGAGTTTGACTAAAATGAGTGTTAAATGAATTAAGAAAAATACCCACACCTTTTTTTACTTATGTGAAACATATCTTCTACTTTTTGAATCAAACTTAAATTGAATTTGATGCAAGTTTGGCACTAAAACAAGTTGATGTGGGAAAAAATGTTCAATAATTAATTGTTTTCAGTTTAACATCATTCCTCACAGGGATCCCTTACACATGGGGGTTCAGTGAGAATGTCTAAGGGAATTTGCTATCATAATTGTATTCGGTAACACTTTAGAATGGGGGAACATATTCACCATTAATTAGTTGCCTATTAAAGTAGCAAAGACTTAATTTTGAGTTATTTGTTCACTAGGGTTACTAATAAGCAATAATTCTGAGGTTATTGAGGAAGACTCTTAGTTAATGGCTTACCGAGTACTTAATAATGACTAATTAAGAGCCAATATGTTACTAATGTGCATGTTAATAAGCAACTAATTAATAATGAAGATGTGGTCCCCATACTAAAGTGTTAAAGTTAAAGTACCAATGATTGTCACACACACACTAGGTGTGGTGAAATTATTCTCTGCATTTGACCCATCACCCTTGATCACCCCTTGGGAGGTGAGGGGAGCAGTGGGCAGCAGCGGTGGCCGCGCCCGGGATTCATTTTTGGTGACTTAACCCCCAATTCCAACCCTTGATGCTGAGTTTCAAGCGTTACCTTGTATTCTTATCATTGGAGGCGCCAGGGATATGTTTCTTGTCAAATTTAATGTTAAGTGCATTGTCATTAATTAATTAACATTTTACATACCCAAAACGAGGCTCCTCATGGATCGTGAAGCCCTACGCAGACTTTTACCAGACGATTGTTTTCATTTTTATGTCTAATTGTATGCAAGGCAAAGTGTTGAACTATCTTAGAGCAAAAACACTATCAAAACGTCGACAATTAGCAGCTCTCTGAAGGTAGAGGGGATTCGAACTGGGTTGTTGGACAACCACTCTACCACCTGAGCGTAAATCCACTAAGCACGTTAAATATCCCACCTCCGACAGATGCAACACAGCTGACAGGTTCATAATTACCCTCTCTGCATTTCAAATGCAAATGTCAGCATGGAAGAAAACCCAAAAAGACTTCATATAAATTCACATAAACATCAGTCCCTCGGCAGACTTGTAGGCCAGGTGGCATCATTCCCCAACACCTATGACACCCACTCTGCATATATTTACATATTCATGTTTGGTGGGAGTCCGAAAAGGTTAATGAAGGCTTTTTTTTCCTTTGATGAGGCGACCATACATGTTGCTTCAACAGCGTCACATTCAATGCTTATATGCAAATGTCTCCAGTCTTTCATCAAACCAGTGGCGGTTTATGTTTTCACAATCATTTTTGCGCACTTTTTATGATTCCAACTTTATGGGAACTGTTTGGGGAAGGCTTGTTCGACAGAAGTGCACGCATGCACCCCCCGTTTAGGAGAGGGTGGGTCGATACAATGTCGATATCAAGGGTCGTGTCATTGCAGACACTAGCGTGCTGAAATTTGAATTGTTTTGCACTATTGAACGTATGAACTAAAATGCTAGCATAAAAGGTTAGCATGCTAATGTGAGCACGCTAACCTGAGAAGTGTTAGCTAAATAGAATTATAGCGGCAAGCACCAAAAGCCATGATTGTTAGGTTCAGAATGAGCTAAAATGCTAGTTTTTTACTCAATATGACAGTAATGTTCTAGAATCCTGAGATGATGTGAAAAAAGCAATACAAATGTATTCAAACATAATTCCTAAACCAAACATGCAAACATGTCTAATAATGCCTGAAATAATATATATTTAGGAATTTTAGTAGAAACATGTGCTTTTGTAAGGTTTGCAAACACAAAAACTAGTTGTTTACTCAATATGACAGTATAACTGTCATACTAAATATGACAGTTATTCGAACATAACTCCTAAACCGAACATGCAAAACGTTTAATATGCCTGAAATAATGTATCTTTGTGAATTTGAGTAGAAACGTGTTTTTGTAAGGTTTGCAACACAAAAACTTAGTTTTTTTTACTCAATATGACAATAATATTCTTAGAATCCTGAGATAATGCGAAAAAAAGCAATACAAATTTATTCAAACAAAACTCCTAAACCAACATGAAAATATGTCTAATAATGCCTGAAATAATGTATCTTTATGAATTTTAGTAGAAACATGTGCTTTTGTGAGGTTTGCAAACACAAAAACTATATTTTTACTCAATTTGACAGTATAACTGTCATACGCAATATGACAGTTATTCAAACATAACTCCTAAACCAAACATGCAAACTGTCTAATAATGCCTGAAATAATGTATCTTATGGATTTTAGTAGAAACGTGTGCTTTTTTAAGGTTTGTAAAACACAAAAATTTGTTTTTTACTCAATATGACAGTAATGTTCTTAGAATCCTGAGATAATGCGAAAAAAGCAATACAAATTTATTCAAACCTAACTCCTAAACCAAACATGCAAAAGTATCCTTTTAATGCCTGCATTAATGTATATTTTGAGTTTTACTGGAAACATGGTGCTTTTGTAAGGTTTGCAAACACAAAAACTATTGTTTTACTCAATATGACAGTTATTCAAACATAACTCCTAAACCAACATGCAAAATTGTCTATTAATGTCTTTTACTATTATCATGTGCTTTTGTAAGGTTTGCAAACACAAAATTTGTTTTTTTATTCAATATGACACTAATGTTGTTAGAATCCTGAGATAATGCGAAAAAGCATAACAAATTTATTCAAACATAACTCCTAAACCAAACATGCAAAATGTCTAATAATGCCTGAAATAATGTATCTTTGTGAATTTGAGTAGAAACGTGTTTTTTGTAAGGTTTGCAAACACAAAAACTAGTTTTTTTACTCAATATGACAATAATATTCTTAGAATCCTGAGATAATGCGAAAAAAGCAATACAAATTTATTCAAACAAAACTCCTAAACCAAACATGAAAATATGTCTAATAATGCCTGAAATAATGTATCTTTGTGATTTTAGTAGAAACATGTGCTTTTGTAGGGTTTGCAAACACAAAAACTATGTTTTTACTCAATTTGACAGTATATCTGTCCTACGCAATATGACAGTTATTCAAACATAACTCCTAACCAAACATGCAAACTGTCTAATAATGCCTGAAATAATGTATCTTTATGGATTTTAGTAGAAACGTGTGCTTTTTAAGGTTTGTAAAACACAAAAATTTGTTTTTTTACTCAATATGACAGTAATGTTCTTAGAATCCTGAGATAATGCAAAAAAAAAGCAATACAAATGTATTCAAACATAACTCCTAAACCAAACATGCAAACATGTCTAATAATGCCTGAAATAATATATATTTAGGATTTTTAGTAGAAACATGTGCTTTTGTAAGGTTTGCAAACACAAAAACTAGTTGTTTACTCAATATGACAGTATAACTGTCATACTAAATATGACAGTTATTCGAACATAACTCCTAAACCGAACATGCAAGACGTTTAATAATGCCTGAAATAATGTATCTTTGTGAATTTGAGTAGAAACGTGTTTTTGTAAGGTTTGCAACACAAAAACTAGTTTTTTTTACTCAATATGACAATAATATTCTTAGAATTCTGAGATAATGCGAAAAAAGCAATACAATTTATTCAAACAAAACTCCTAAACCAAACATGAAAATATGTCTAATAATGCCTGAAATAATGTATCTTTATGAATTTTAGTAGAAACATGTGCTTTTGTAAGGTTTGCAAACACAAAAACTACGGTTTTTACTCAATTTGACAGTATAACTGTCATACGCAATATGACAGTTATTCAAACATAACTCCTAAACCAAACATGCAAACTGTCTAATAATGCCTGAAATAATGTATCTTTATGGATTTTAGTAGAAACGTGTGCTTTTTTAAGGTTTGTAAACACAAAAATTAGTTTTTTACTCAATATGACAGTAATGTTCTTAGAATCCTGAGATAATGTGAAAAAAGCAATACAAACTTATTCAAACATAACTCCTAACCAAACATGCAAACTGTCTAATAATGCCTGAAATAATGTATCTTTAGGAATTTTAGTAGAAACATGTGCTTTTGTAAGGTTTGCAAACACAAAAAATAGTTTTTTACTCAATATGACTGTAATGTTCTTAGAATCCTGAGATAATGCAAAAAAAAGCAATACAAATTTATTCAAACCTAACTCCTAAACCAAACATGCAAAAGTATCCTTTTAATGCCTGTATCAATGTATATTTTTGAGTTTTACTGGAAACATGTGCTTTTGTAAGGTTTGCAAACACAAAAACTATTTTTTTACTCAATATGACAGTATAACTGTCATACTAAATATGACAGTTATTCAAACATAACTCCTAAACCAAACATGCAAAATGTCTATTAATGTCTAAAATAATATATATTTGTGAGTTTTACTATTATCATGTGCTTTTGTAAGGTTTGCAAACACAAAAATTTGTTTTTTTATTCAATATGACACTAATGTTCTTAGAATCCTGAGATAATGCGAAAAAAGCATAACAAATTTATTCAAACATAACTCCTAAACCAAACATGCAAAATGTCTAATAATGCCTGAAATAATGTATCTTTGTGAATTTTAGTAGAAACATGTGCTTTTGTAAGGTTTGCAAACACAACAATTTGTTGTTTACTCAATATGATAGTAATGTTCTTAGAATCCTGAGATAATGCAAAAAAAGCAATACAAATTTATTTAAACTAACTCCTAAACCAAACATGCAAAATTATCATTTTAATGCCTGCATTAATGTATATTTGTGAGTTTTACTGGAAACATGTGCTTTTGTAAGGTTTGCAAAAGCACAGTTATACTGTCAATATGACAGTATAACTGTCATATTCAATATGACAGTTATTTAAACATAACTCCTAAACCAAACATGCAATATGTCTAATAAAGCCTAAAATAATGTATCTTTGTGAGTTTTACTATGATAATGTGCTTTTGTAAGGTTTGCAAACACAAAAATTAGTTTTTTTTACTCAATATGACACTAATGTTCTTAGAATCCGGAGATAATGCGAAAAAAGCAATAAAAAATGTATTCAGACATAACTCCTAAACCAAACATGCAAAATGTCTATTAACGCCTGAAATAATAATAATAATCTTTGTGAATCTTAGTAGAAATATGTGCTTTTGTAAGGTTTGCAAACACAACAACTTGTTTTTTACTCAATATGACAGTATAACTGTCATACTAAATATGACAGTTATTCAAACATAACTCCTAAACCAAACATGCAAAAGGTTTAATAATGCCTGAAATAATGTATATTTGTGAATTTTAGTAGAAACATGTGCTTTTGTAAGGTTTGCAAACACAAAAAATAGTTTTTACTTAATATGACAGTATAACTGTCATACTAAATATGACAGTTATTTAAACATAACTTCTAAACCAAACATGCAAACTGTCTAATAATGCCTGAAATAATGTATCTTTGTGAATTTTAGTAGAAACATGTGCTTTTGTAAGGTTTGCAAACACAACAATTTGTTGTTTACTCAATATGATAGTAATGTTCTTAGAATCCTGAGATAATGCGGAAAAAGCAATTCAAATGTATTTAAACTAACTCCTAAATCAAACATGCAAAATTATCTTTTTAATGCCTGCATTAATGTATATTTGTGAGTTTTACTGGAAATATGTGCTTTTGTAAGGTTTGCAAACACAAAAATTAGTTTTTTTTCTCAATATGACAGTATAACTGTCATATTCAATATGACAGTTATTTAAACATAACCCCTAAACCAAACATGCAATATGTCTAATAATGCCTAAAATAATGTATCTTTGTGAGTTTTACTATGATGATGTGCTTTTGTAAGGTTTGCAAACACAAAAATTCATTTTTTTTTTACTCAATATGACAGTAATGTTCTTAGAATCCGGAGATAATGCGAAAAAAGCAATAAAAAATGTTTTCAGACATAACTCCTAAACCAAACATGCAAAATGTCTATTAACGCCTGAAATAATAATAATAATCTTTGTGGATTTTAGTAGAAACATGTGCTTTTGTAAGGTTTGCAAACACAACAACTTGTTTTTTACTCAATATGACAGTATAACTGTCATACTAAATATGACAGTTATTCAAACATAACTCCTAAACCAAACATGCAAAATGTTTAATAATGCCTGAAATAATGTATCTTTGTGAATTTTAGTAGAAACATGTGCTTTTGTAAGGTTTGCGAACACAAAAAATAGTTTTTACTTAATATGACAGTATAACTGTCATACTAAATATGACAGTTATTTAAACATAACTTCTAACCCAAACATGCAAACTGTCTAATAATGCCTGAAATAATGTATCTTTGTGAATTTTAGTAGAAACATGTGCTTTTGTAAGGTTTGCAAACACAACAATTTGTTGTTTACTCAATATGATAGTAATGTTCTTAGAATCCTGAGATAATGCGAAAAAAGCAATTCAAATGTATTTAAACTAACTCCTAAATCAAACATGCAAAATTATCTTTTTAATGCCTGCATTAATGTATATTTGTGAGTTTTACTGGAAATATGTGCTTTTGTAAGGTTTGCAAACACAAAAATGAGTTGTTTTTCTCAATATGACAGTATAACTGTCATATTCAATATGACAGTTATTTAAACACAACCCCTAAACCAAACATGCAATATGTCTAATAATGCCTAAAATAATGTATCTTTGTGAGTTTTACTATGATAATGTGCTTTTGTAAGGTTTGCAAACACAAAAATTCGGTTTTTTTTACTCAATATGACACTAATGTTCTTAGAATCCGGAGATAATGCGAAAAAAGCAATACAAAATGTATTCATATTGAGTTTTTTTACTCAATATGACAGTATAACTGTCATACTAAATATGACAATTATTCAAACATAACTCCTAAACCAAACATGCAAAATGTTTAATAATGCCTGAAATAATGTATCTTTGTGAATTTTAGTAGAAACATGTGCTTTTGTAAGGTTTGCAAACACAAAAAATAGTTTTTTACTTAATATGACAGTATAACTGTCATACTAATATGACAGTTCTTTAAACATAACTCATAAACCAAACATGCAAAATGTTTAATAATGCCTGAAATAATGTATCTTTGTGAATTTTAGTAGAAACATGTGCTTTTGTAAGGTTTGCAAACACAAAAATTTGTTTTTTACTTAATATAACAGTATAATATGACAGTTATTTAAACATAACTCCTAAACCAAACATGCAATATGTCTAATAATGCCTAAAATAATGTATCTTTGTGAGTGTTACTATTATCATGTGCTTTTGTAAGGTTTGCAAACACAACAATATGACAGTAATGTTCTTAGAATCCTTAGATGATGCGAAAAAAGCAATACAAAATGTATTTAAACATAACTCCTAAACCAAACATGCAAAATGTCTAATAAACCTTGGCATGCTAACATGAACTACTCAACCCGTGCAAGATGCACACATGAGCGGTGTTTGCGCATAAATTCTACAGCGACCCCTGGTGGAATTTTGTAGGTATTGCAGGAAGGAACCAATGAAGATAAATGTGTTGTATATAAGAATATGTATGCTAACTTGTGCTCATATTGAACAAAGCAGCGTGTGAGACATTTATTATGTTGCAACACGTGCCATTTCCTGTTCTGTGGTTATCATCACAGTTTTATAGCATTGCTGGAACCCCTCTGTGGCTGCATTACAAGAAAGCCAAAGAAGAGGCAAAACAAAGTCTGTTGTCTATCTGTTGTACCTACTAGGGTTGTCCATATCCAATATTGATATCGGTGTAATATCATCAAATTAACATACTGTATGTGCTTGCATGTAAGATGTGCAATATAATGACCTTACGTTCTTCACAAGTGTATGTAAACTTTTGACCACGACTGTATATTGACAATGGTAGTATCGGT
Organism: Entelurus aequoreus; assembly: GCF_033978785.1. Taxonomy (NCBI): domain Eukaryota; kingdom Metazoa; phylum Chordata; class Actinopteri; order Syngnathiformes; family Syngnathidae; genus Entelurus; species Entelurus aequoreus. Next base: position 37,349,335 of record NC_084750.1, on the reverse strand, counting down.
ACGATACCAAAATCGGGCGCCCCTATTATTAAGTTAAAGTTAAAGTACCAATGATTGTCACACACACACTAGGTGTGGCGAAAATTATTCTCTGCATTTGACCCATCACCCTTGATCACCCCCTGGGAGGGAGGTGAGGGGAGCAGTGAGCAGCAGCGGTGGCCGCGCCCGGGAATCATTTTTGTTGATTTAACCCCCAATTCCAACCCTTGATGCTGAGTGCCAAGCAGGGAGGTAATGGGTCCCATTTTTACAGTCTTTGGTATGACTCGGCCGGGGTTTGAACTCACAACCTACCACTCTAATTATAGAGGACAGCGCTCATATCTGACATTCAATTGACACATTTAACATTTACTCGTGCTCATCTTTGTTTCCAGGATGTGCCTTCCTGACATACTGTGCACGTGAGTCAGCCCTCAAAGCCCAGAATGCATTGCACGAGCAGAAGACACTGCCCGGGGTGAGTGCTGCCTTTGTTCAATGCCAGCTCACATGTATGTTCAAAAAAAAAAAAAAAAAGCGTGGGGGATGGGGGAATACTTTGTTTCGACACACACTCGCAGACACGGTGACGCAAGGGAAAATAATTCCCAACTTCCCCTTTTAGCAGATTTGCTCCAATCAAAGTCGAGGGAGCTGCTCTCCCGTCGATGTTGCGCATGTACTTCCATCTTTGCGACATGGCACCGCCATGAGGCTTACTCTATGTTTCCCTTTCAATAAATGACTATATTAGCATGGCAGGTGTGCTGCCAGTCTCTGGAGCTAAATTTGCCATGACAGCCACGTCTCTATAATAAGTGAGGAGGCGAGGAATGACTGAGACTGAGTGTGCGCCCAACTTGACAACGCTTCCTCTTTTACCAACAAGACTTCATCGCAGCCTCCCCTTGTTTCCTTTTTTCTTATTTTAGTGTTAATCGCCATCCTTCGCTTCTTTTTCCAAGCCCGCCTCCTCAATGGCTATTTTTTCCTTTTTATTACAATTTTCCGCACAAACTGATAAGTGTATTTTTGTATACTATTTGAGTTTATTTCATTATGATGTCTGATAGTATAACATATTTTGGTAACACTTTAGTATGGGGAACATATTGACCATTAATTAGTTGCTTATTAACATGCAAATTAGTAACATATTGGCTCTTAATTAGTCATTATTAAGTACAAACCCCGTTTCCATATGAGTTGGGAAATTGTGTTAGATGTAAATATAAACGGAATACAATGATTTGCAAATCATTTTCAACCCATATTCAGTTAAATATGCTACAAAGACAACATATTTGATGTTCAAACTGATAAACTTTTTTTTTTTGCAAATAATCATTAACTTTAGAATTTGATGCCAGCAACACGTGACAAAGAAGTTGGGAAAGGTGGCAATAAATACTGATAAAGTTGAGGAATTTTCATCAAACACTTATTTGGAACATCCCACAGGTGAACAGGCAAATTGGGAACAGGTGGGTGCCATGATTGGGTATAAAAGTAGATTCCATGAAATGCTCAGTCATTCACAAACAAGGATGGGGCGAGGGTCACCACTTTGTCAACAAATGCATGAGCAAATTGTTGAACAGTTTAAGAAAACCTTTCTCAACCAGCTATTGCAAGGAATTTAGGGATTCCACCATCTACGGTCTGTAATATCATCAAAGGGTTCAGAGAATCTGGAGAAATCACTGCACGTAAGCAGCTAAGCCCGTGACCTTCGATCCCTCAGGCTGTACTGCATCAACAAGCGACATCAGTGTGTAAAGGATATCACCACATGGGCTCAGGAATACTTCAGAAACCCACGGTCAGTAACTACAGTTGGTCGCTACATCTGTAAGTGCAGGTTAAAACTCTCCTATGTAAGGCAAAAACCGTTTATCAACAACACCCAGAAACGCAGTCGGCTTCGCTGGGCCTGAGCTCATCTAAGATGGACTGATACAAAGTGCAAAAGTGTTCTGTGGTCTGACAAGTCCACATTTCAAATTGTTTTTGGAAACTGTGGACGTCGTGTCCTCCGGACCAAAGAGGAAAAGAACCATCCGGATTGTACTATGCGCAAAGTTGAAAAGCCAGCATGTGTGATGGTATGGGGGTGTATTAGTGCCCAAGACATGGGTAACTTACACATCTGTGAAGGCGCCATTAATGCTGAAAGGTACATACAGGTTTTGGAGCAACATATGTTGCCATCCAAGCAACGTTACCATGGACGCCCCTGCTTATTTCAGCAAGACAATGCCAAGCCACGTGTTACATCAACGTGGCTTCATAGTAAAAGAGTGCGGGTACTAGACTGGCCTGCCTGTAGTCCAGACCTGTCTCCCATTGAAAATGTGTGGCGCATTATGAAGCCTAAAATACCACAACGGAGACCCCCGGACTGTTGAACAACTTAAGCTGTACATCAAGCAAGAATGGGAAAGAATTCCACTTGAGAAGCTTAAAAAATGTGTCTCCTCAGTTCCCAAACGTTTACTGAGTGTTGTTAAAAGGAAAGGCCATGTAACACAGTGGTGAACATGCCCTTTCCCAACTACTTTGGCACGTGTTGCAGCCATGAAATTCTAAGTTAATTATTATTTGCCAAAAAAAAAAAAAAGTTTATGAGTTTGAACATCAAATATGTTGTCTTTGTAGTGCATTCAATTGAATATGGGTTGAAAAGGATTTGCAAATCATTGTAGTCCGTTTATATTTACATCCAACACACTTTCCCAACTCATATGGAAACGGGGTTTGTAGATCACCCGCAATGTACCCCCCAATATAAAGCATGCACATGCTACTTAGAATGTGTTATTTGAATTATTGAATTATTCATGATCTCAGACTGCATTTCAAGTCTTTATGCTATGAATGTTCTCCCGTTTTGTTTCCGTTTTCTTGTGCTTTAAGCTGACGTTTTTTTCCCCCAGCTACGTGGCTGTATCGCATGTGCATATTGACACAAGCGTGAAGTAGCAGGCAGTCGCCATAGCAACGCAGACGCAACCACCCTGCCTCCTGTTCTTTTGCACTGTGTCATTTCATAACTGCTAGTGTGGAGAGAGAGAAAAAAAAAAAAAAACCAGGCCACTGTTTATTGGAGATTTTAGGGCCAGTTTGGCAGAACGCGAGTAGAATTGTGACAGAACTAATCCCATTGTTAGCGTGACAGTAGTGTGACCTTCTCGACCCCCCATAGGGGATCAGCAGGTCCCATGGCTCGTCATCCCTCCTCCTTTTTTTTTTTTTTACCCCACCAGCTCTTTAAACTGTGATGAACAAGCTTATGTGTTCTCAAACCCCTCCAGCCTCCCTACTACAACAGTCACTGCTTCAAAAAAAACAAAACATCTGATTAGCTCCACACAGACCAGACCTCGCCACTCCTGCTACCAGCTGTGGCGTAATTGTCATCTAATTGCACCTGCACTGCCCAAGAATAATGGCCGCCACATCTCATGGTCAGGCCTGTGCGAGAGAAGAAAGAAACAGCGAGGCTCTGAAGAAGCGCGGTTGTGCACTTCATCTCTTTTACCCTGCACAGATGCATCAGATAAAACCACACATGATATTAGCATTACTCTCACATTTGACTGTTTACATTTGCTAAATAAAAACTAAATGGTCAAATTTAGAGCACCCACAGGTATGGTTGTACGGTATACCGGTATTAGTATAGTACCGCGATACTAATGAATCATTTTCGGTACTGTATCGTCTCTGAAAGGTACCGGGCCCGCGCCCGTGTCGAAGTCACGTCGTGTCATTGCAGGTTTACAATCAGAGGAGCATGTTCGGCAGCGCACAATCACGGAGTACTTACAAGCAGACACGGTGTGTAGACAGAAAAGGGAGAACGGACGCATTTTGGCTTAAAAACTGACGATAAAGGTGAAGTTATAACACTGAAATGCCCTCAGGAAGAGGTGCTTTAAAGGCCTACTGAAACCCACTAGTACCGACCACGCAGTCTGATAGTTTATATATCAATGATGAAATCTTAACATTGCAACACATGCCAATACGGCCGGGTTAACTTATAAAGTGACATTTAAAATTTCCCGGGAAATATCCGGCTGAAACGTCGCGGTATGATGACGTATGCGCGTGACGTAGTCAATTTAACAGAAGTTATGGTACCCGGTAGAATCCTATACAAAAAGCTCTGTTTTCATTTCATAATTCCACAGTATTCTGGACATCTTTTGCAATTTGTTTAATGAACAATGAAGGCTGCAAAGAAGACAGTTGTAGGTGGGATCGGTGTATTAGCAGCGGACTACAGCAACACAACCAGGAGGACTTTGTTGGAGAGCAGACGCGCTAGCCGCCGACCTCACCTTGACTTCCTACATCTCCGGGCCGCCAAACGCATCGGGTGAAGTCCTTCGTCCTTCTGCCGATCGCTGGAACGCAGGTGAGCACGGGTGTTGATGAGCAGATGAGGGCAGACTGGCGTAGGTGGAGAGCTAATGTTTTTAGCATAGCTCTGTGCGGTCCGGTTGCTAAGTTGCTAAGTTAGCTTCAATGGCGTCGTTAGCACAGCATTGTTAACCTTCGCCAGCCTGGAAAGCATTAACCGTGTATTTACATGTCCACGGTTTAATAGTATTGTTGATTTTCTATCTATCCTTCCAGTCAGGGGTTTATTTTTGTTGTTTCTATATGCAGTTAAAGCACAATGCTATCACGTTAGCTCGTAGCTAAAGCATTTCGCCGATGTATTGTCGTGGAAATAAAAGGCACTGAATGTCCATTTCGCGTTCTCGACTCTCATTTTCAAGAGGATATAGTATCCGAGGTGGTTTAAAATACAAATCCGTGATCCACAATAAAAAAGGAGAGTGTGGAATCCAATGAGCCAGCTTGTACCTAAGTTACGGTCAGAGCGAAAAAAGATACGTCCATCACTGTCTCTCAAGTCCTTCACTGTAACGTTCCTCATCTATGAATCTTTCATCCTCGCTCAAATTAATGGGGTAATCGTCACTTTCTCGGTCCGAATCTCTCTCGCTCCATTGTAAACAATGGGGAATTGTGAGGAATACTAGCTCCTGTGACGTCACGCTACTTCCGGTACAGGCAAGGCTTTTTTTTTATCAGCGAGCAAAAGTTGCGAACTTTATCGTCGATTTTCTCTACTAAATCCTTTCAGCAAAAATATGGCAATATCGCGAAATGATCAAGTATGACACATAGAATGGATCTGCTATTCCCGTTTAAATAAAAAAAAATCATTTCAGTAGGCCTTTAAGACATGGCTAGTCCATCCGCCGTCGGCAGTGTTTTAGCTACTTCTGAATCACTAATCCTCGTCTCCATGGCGACAAATAAAGTACGTTTCTCACAAGTATCATCCCTGCAGGACGAGGAATAGCTAAACATGCTTCACTACACACCGTAGCTCACCGGCGTCAAAATGTAAACAAATGTCATTGGTGGATCTACACCTGACATCCACTGTAATGATATCTAGTACAGGAACGTATCTAGTCGATGCTACTATGATTACGTCGATATTTTTTGGCATCACATCTTCTTTCGTTTTTTTTTTAATGTATATTATGTTTATAAACTCAGGAAATACATCCCCGGACACATGAATGGACTTTGAATATGACCAATGTATGATCCTGTATCTACTTGGTATCGGATTGATACCCAAATTTGTGGTATCATCCAAAACTAATGTAAAGTATCAAACAGAAGAATAAGTGGTTATTACATTTTAACAGAAGTGTAGATAGAACATGTTAAAAGAGAAAGTAAGCAGATATTAACAGGAAATGAAAAAGTAGATTAATAATCCGTTTTTACAGTTTGTCCCTCATAATGTAGACAAAATAATAGAATGATAAATGACACAATATGTTACTGCATACATCAGCAGGCTAATTAGGAGCCTTTGTTTGTTTACTTACTACTAAAAGACAAGTTGTCTAGTATGTTCACTATTTTATTTAAGGACTTAACTGCAATAATAAAACATATGTTTAATGTACCCTAAGATTTTTTGTTAAAATTAAGCCAATAATGTCATGATCTGTGGTCTGGATTATGTTTTTGTTATTTCTTGTTAGTTTTGGACTCTTTTATTTCCTGTTTGCGCTCCCTTGTTTGTTTAGTTACCACGGCGACTTATTAGTTTCACCTGCCTCGTGTGTACGGGACACGCACCTGCTCTAATCAAGAGACTATTATTTTAGCCTGCCTTTGCCAGTCAGTCGGCCTGGCGTCGTTGTTCGATTCATGCCGTGTCCACGTAAGTCGTGTTTATTTCATGCCACAGTTTCGTGTTTGTTCCAAGCCATAGTTTATGCTGTTTGTTTCATGCCACAGTTTCATGTTTGTTCCAAGCCATAGTTTATGCTGTTTGTTTCATGCCACAGTTTCGTGTTTGTTCCAAGCCATAGTTTATGCTGTTTGTTTCATGCCACAGTTTCATGTTTGTTCCAAGCCATAGTTTATGCTGTTTGTTTCATGCCACAGTTTCGTGTTTGTTCCAAGCCATAGTTTATGCTGTTTGTTTCATGCCACAGTTTCATGTTTGTTCCAAGCCATAGTTTATGCTGTTTGTTTCATGCCACAGTTTCGTGTTTGTTCCAAGCCTTAGTTTATGCTGTTTGTTTCATGCCACAGTTTCGTGTTTGTTCCAAGCCATAGTTTATGCTGTTTGTTTCATGCCACAGTTTCGTGTTTGTTCCAAGCCATAGTTTATGCTGTTTGTTTCATGCCACAGTTTCATGTTTGTTCCAAGCCATATTTTATGCTGTTTGTTTCATGCCACAGTTTCGTGTTTGTTCCAAGCCTTAGTTTATGCTGTTTGTTTCATGCCACAGTTTCGTGTTTGTTCCAAGCCATAGTTTATGCTGTTTGTTTCATGCCACAGTTTCGTGTTTGTTCCAAGCCATAGTTTATGCTGTTCGTTTCATGCCACAGTTTTGTGTTTGTTCCAAGCCATAGTTTATGCTGTTTGTTTCATGCCACAGTTTTGTGTTTGTTCCACGCCGTAGTTTATGTTTGTTTACCTCATGCCCTGCCAAGATTTCTTGAGAAGATTAAAATCATCTCCTACCTCACGCTGTCGTCCGGAGTTGTCCGTTCTACATTCCCGGGAGAACGACCCCGCAGTGAGCCGCAAAACCCCCTCGTGACAAATAATGCAATTTTTTTGTGGTCCCCTTTGTTTGGAAAAGTACCGAAAAGTATCGAAATAATTTTAGTACCGGTACCAAAATATTGGTATCGTTACAACACTACCCACAGGCTTTGTTTTAAGCTGTGGGCCAGGCTAATTACAAAGGTTGATAAATACAATATTTTGTCATATAAATATGTTGAAACGAATCAAGTTAATTAAATTAACAAAGCATGTATTTACTTTATATTATTTATTCCTATTTTATACACTACATAAACATGATTTCAAACATTTCAACATACGTTTTTTTACTTGGTTTGTAGCCTCGTCTTCCATTCCTCCAGTGATAATTTTACCTGATAACGCCACTTCAGATACTTAACAAATGCTGTTTATTTGCCACACTGGTAGTAATGATTGTTAACTTTGGGGAGCGGCTCCTCACCGTGTATGGCGATCGTTAGCTGTTAGCCACCAAAAATAAATAAAGTGTCAGCCAGAGAAGATGGCCGGTCACGTACTTTTTCGCGAAAATCGGCTGAAATGTATCCGTGGCGCATCCCGAGAGTTAAATGATTATCTGGAGCTGTTTGTGTGCAATTTCCGCAATCAGCAGCGTTCGATATGACAACAACAAGGCTGAAGATGGCAATGAAAGGCCTTTAGTCAGGATTAGATAAGACACTAGCATTTTCATTCTGGGGCAGGAGCAAACACTTGTATTGTCTAACAACAGCAAAAGTAATCTGCTTTTTTGCAAATGTTGTTTTGTGTGTAATCTAACGCACTACCCGGTTTGACTGGCTGATAGGGGTGCGAATCTTTTGGCACCCAACGGATCAGTTCCGATCCCTGGGGTGACGATTTGATTCAGAGTCGATTCTCGATTCAACCCATTTCTGGATACAAACCGATTCTCGCAATGTATTATTTGGTGTAATAATTATAATCAAACGTTTTCATAACAGGTTAAAAAATCTTCTTCTGGTTGCACAGAAATGGCATAAAACATATTTTTAAAATGTTGTTTTTTTGAAAATTATAAATTGACTTAGAATTTCAATGAATATGCATCAGATGTAAGTTGATTTTTTTATGCACCCCTATAAAATCCATTCTCGCAATGTATTATTTGGTATAATAATTATAATTTTCAAAACAGGTTACAGGTTAGAAGAGTTCCTTCTGGTTGCACGGAAATGGCTTGAAAAACGTCTTTATAAAAGGGTATTCTTTTTTAAAAAAAATATATATATATTTTTTTAATCAATCAGTCCAACAAAATAACACACAATATTACCATAATAATACAATTCCAATTCCAAAAGCAAACCCGGCCCAGCAACATTCAGAATAGCAATCAACAGAGCCATTGAGAGGACACACAAACATGACACAAAACAATCCAAAAGTAGTCAAACAAAAATGAATGATATCAGCAGCAGTATCAATTTTAATAAGAATTCCAACATAGCAGTGATTAGAAATCTCTCATTTACATTATCATCACAGACATTTATAAAAAATAAATAAATAAAAACATTTAAAAAATGAACAACAGTGTCACCGTGGCTTACACTTGCATCACATCTCATAAGCTTGACAACACATTGTGTCCAATATTTTCCACAAATATAAAATAAGTCATATTTTAGGTTAATTTAATAGTTAAAACAAATTTAAATAATGGATCCCATATGCCGATATATGACTCATTGTTATCTAAACTAAATGCAGTTTTTTCTACTGATATCATCTCCATAGCTTGTGTATACCAGTCAGCATGTTAGACTAACATCTATACACTTTTTTTATTTTACCGTTTTTGTTATGATGCATATTGAAAGACATGTATTATTTTTTAATTGTATTTTTTTTTTTTAATATATATATATTTTTTTTAATCTATTTTTGAAAATAATGAATTGATTTAGAATCGGGATGAATAAAAATCATGATCCGGATGTAAATAGATTTTTTTGTGCACTTGCTGTGTTAAATATGCAATCAGATCAATGTGCAGGACACATTGCTTGATATAATAAAATATATTTTACGGTTTATTGTATCGGGTATTATATTATATATATAATATTATACAGATTATGTTTATACACTACCGTTCAAAAGTTTGGGGTCACATTGAAATGTCCTTATTTTTGAAGGAAAAGCACTGTACTTTTCAATGAAGATAACTTTAAACTAGTCTTAACTTTAAAGAAATACACTCTATACATTGCTAATGTGGTAAATGACTATTCTAGCTGCAAATGTCTGGTTTTTGGTGCAATATCTACATAGGTGTATAGAGGCCCATTTCCAGCAACTATCACTCCAGTGTTCTAATGGTACAATGTGTTTGCTCATTGGCTCAGAAGGCTAACTGATGATTAGAAAACCCTTGTGCAATCATGTTCACACATCTGAAAACAGTTTAGCTCGTTACAGAAGCTCCAAAATTGACCTTCCTTTGAGCAGATTGAGTTTCTGGAGCATCACATTTGTGGGGTCAATTAAACGCTCAAAATGGCCAGAAAAAGAGAACTTTCATCTGAAACTCGACAGTCTATTCTTGTTCTTAGAAATGAAGGCTATTCCACAAAATTGTTTGGGTGACCCCAAACTTTTGAACGGTAGTGTATATATCGTGTATTTGTACTTTATGTCTTTATGCTTTATATATATTATATTATATATACTTTGTATTTATACTTTTCATTGTCTGGGGCCGCGAAAGGCACAGATTCAGTGGAAAAGTACTTTTTTGAAATATTCATGTTGGTTTGGACTGGTGAAAGATGCAGTTGAATGCTGATTGAATATTTGCATCATCCGCAGACTCTTGTATGGTTTCTCAGCTCATAAAAGGGCTGAAACCTACATTAATCCAACGCTAAAACAAGCGATTATTAAACAGTAACGCCATTTGTCACAGCTCTACTCATCTGCGGTCCATTAGCGACGCAATATATTGCCCTTCATCAAAACTCACTTAGCGGAATTCATATTTGCCACAATGCCCTGCTCTTTGTTATTTAAGCGCAATCACTATTTATCCCTTTGACAAGTGAGAAAGTGTTTTTCGCCTGTGCAGCCAGGGGGAGGGGGCGGCGGCGAGAGTGGGCAGGTGTTCACACTAACACAGTTTAATGAGGGGTGTATTGCTTTGTGTCGCTTTGCTTTTGTGAAGCGTGCACTCACACATGTGCATAGATCACGCTAGTATGGAGGTTGTATTTGGGGGGGGATGGACTGTGCAGTGTGTTTAAGCCAGCCGTGTCTGAGCAATGGACTGTCTCGGAGTGGAACATGTGACTCATGTGTGACATAATCATGCAAGCAGGCACGTGCACACATAGGGCCCTATGGGTGCCTGAGCCCCTGCCCTTTTTTTGCCTCGTCTTAAAAAGTGCCCTCTGCCTGTGTGTGTGTGTTTTTTTTCTTTTCTTTAAACAACATTAATAAATTCCTGTCAGGGATGTAAAAAAAAACAAACAAAAAAAACAGCGGTACAAAAACTCCACGTTTTCTTGTAATACCGGGTTGTTTGAGCCTGCCGCTTCCTTTAAACGTTTAGCCCCTCCTCGATCTGCGGGCTGCAGCCAGGGGTTACTCAGACGTGACAGTGGAGCAACTTGAACATGTGAGTTATGGTCTAGTCGCCGTCCATTTATTCAGCATCTAATATGGGTAATATTTCAGAAAAACGCTGTATTATTCTTTTAGTCAATGTGTCAGCTTCTGTTTTTGCCGGACGTCGGAGCACGGCGCATCAATTGAGCACGGCACATCAAGTCCGCACAGAGCAGAGCGGATCGTGCGGGACAGGAAGTAATGTACAAAATAAAACACCGGGTTAATTTTCAAAATAAAATGCACGTTTACGGCGGATCACATTTCTCTCACAGTAGAGTTTTAGACATAAGGTTATTGTGACTTTGCTATTACTGTGTGGGTTAACAAAATAATAATAATAATAATGATAATAATAACAATAATAATAAGAAGAACAATGATAATGATAATAATAATAATTATTATTATTATTATTAATAATAATAATAATAATTTCAGCATTCTGGGGATATAAGATGTAGGTTATCTGTTAGGAATATTGCCATCTGTATTTAAACTTGATTCATGTTGATTATGCCTGCAGCCCAAAGCCAAAAAAAGAAAGGATACAGCCCTCTACTGGCCCCTGGTCCATATTTTTGGCCCTGTATTGCGTTTCAGTTGTTTAGTCTGAGCATTAAGTGGGAAAGACCATCAGTTACAACTTGATGGTGTTTTCATCAAGTTAAGGGAAGAAGGACAGATTTTCACATTGAACTTTTTTCCATTTGGGTATTTATTTTTGTATTTTTTTTCAAAGTTCATGTTGCACTGTTCAATGTTCAATATTAAAGTGCTTATCTTTAACAAAAAATAGCCTAATAATAAACCAGTGTTTTGTTGCTTTTCCTGTCTTCCAAGCCTATGATAATGTGAATTAACTCATTATGACCATAATTTGTTGACACAAAAGAAATGGCAATCACTTTTACCTACAAAGGACACACAGCTAAGTAGTTCGCTTCCTATTAGCAAATTTAATTTTACATTAATTTCCATATTGTGTAAAGGACCAAAAAAAAAATTCCTGCCCTTTTCTGACTTTGAGCCCCTGCCCCTCTATAGTCATGTGCACGTCCCTGCATGCAAGGTTGTGCATAGTCTTAAATAAATGCTCTTTAAATACAAAAAAATGGTCCTCGGGTTCCGAACAAGCTTTAAATTAACACTTAAAGGGGATCTGCTGTATGATGATTTAATCTGCATGTAAGATAATATGTATAGGATATTCTCTGGTGTACATTTTGCTCCACGGTCACTTTTATAACCCGTCTGTGGAGTCTCTCTGCAAGGCGTTTGTTTTTGGTGGCGCCTGCAGCCTCTTCAAAAATGTATCGTTTGAAAATGTACAGATTAAATATTGTAGTCATGGTCGCTGGTTTTTCCCCCCAGACAAATATACGGAAATAAACATTGCATAGATTCACCTGGTCACAGCAAAAGGTACTCAACTCTGTTCGATTCAGAGAGTGCCTAAAAATAAGATGCTTTTAGCAACATTTACATGTTGCATGTCGGTGTTGTTATGCTCATGCCAAGATTAGATGAAAGTATTACTTCATCCTACTTTTTTTTGTGTTTCCTTATAGCCTAAAACAGAGGGGGAGGAGCCCCACTCAAAATGCAGGAACCTTATGATTTGACGCTTTGACATTGTTGAACAATAGTGTCCAACATTGTTTATAAGTTTGAAAAAAAGAAAAAGAAAGTATATAAATATATATGTTATAGTTGCCGTCGCTATTTTTTTTAGACACGGTCAAAATTAAAGTTTGATTGATTAATTGAACACTAGTATACAACATTGTTTATAAGTCAGAAAGAAAAAGAACAAATCAACTGTACACTGTTTAAATATATATATTAAAGTAATCTCCGCTATTTTTTTTGTAGACACAGTCATTATTATACTGAAATAAGCAATGTATAGATTCACTCGGTCACAGCAATAGGTACACAACTCTCCGATTGATAAAAAAAAGCTGCTTTTTGCAACATTTATGTCGCACCACCACCTCGGTGTTGTTATGCTCATGCCAAAATTAGATGAAAATAATACTTTATTGTACTTTTTTTTTGTTTCCTCATAGCCTGAAACAGAGGGGGAGGAGCTCCACCCAAAATGCAGGAACCTTATGATTTGACCCTTTGACATTGTTCAACAATAGAATCCGACATTGTTTATGAGTTAGAAAATAAGAAAAATAAAGTACACTGCTTAAATATATATATATTATAGTCGTTGCCGCAATTTTTTTCCAGACAGGGTCAAAATTAAAATTTGATTGATTAATTGAACACTAGTATCCAACATTGTTAATAAGTCAGAAAGAAAAAGATACATTCTAGACCAGTGGTCCCCAACCACCGGGCCGCAGCCCGGTACCGGTCCGCGGACCGATTGGTACCGGGCCGCACAAGAAATAAAAAAAATTTTTTTTTTTTTTTTTTTAATGAAATCAACATAAAAAACACAATATATACATTATATATCAATATAGATCAATACAGTCTGCAGGGATACAGTCCGTAAGCACACATGATTGTATTTATTTATGTAAAAAAAATAATATATACACTACCGTTCAAAAGTTAGGGGTCACCCAAACAATTTTGTGGAATATCCTTCATTTCTAAGAACAAGAATAGACTGTCGCGTTTCAGATGAAAGTTCTCTTTTTCTGGCCATTTTGAGCGTTTAATTGACCCCACAAATGTGATGCTCCAGAAACTCAATCTGCTCAAAGGAAGGTCAGTTTTTTAGCTTCTGTAACGAGCTAAACTGTTTTCAGATGTGTGAACATGATTGCACAAGGGTTTTCTAATCATCAGTTAGCCTTCTGAGCCAATGAGCAAACACATTGTACCATTAGAACACTGGAGTGATAGTTGCTGGAAATGGGCCTCTATACACCTATGTAGATATTGCACCAAAAAACAGACATTTGCAGCTAGAATAGTCATTTACCACATTAGCAATGTATAGAGTGTACTTCTTTAAAGTTAAGACTAGTTTAAAGTTATCTTCATTGAAAAATAAGGACATTTTAATGTGACCCCAAACTTTTGAACGGTAGTGTATATATATATATATATATTTTTTTTTAAATACACCCCCCCCCCCTTCCCCCCACCGGTCCGTGGGACAAATTTTCAAGCGTTGACCGGTCCGCAGCTACAAAAAGGTTGGGGATCACTGTTCTAGACTGTTTAAATATATATATTAATGTCGTCGCCGCTATTTTTTTTCTAGACACAGTCAAAATTATACTGAAATAAACACTGTATAGATTCACCCGGTCACAGCAATAGGTACACAACTCTCCGATTGATTCATGGAGTGCATAAAAAAAGCTGCTTTTTGCAACATTTATGTCACACCACGTCAGTGTTATAATGCTCATTTTTTTATCTTTATAGCCTAAAACAGAGGGAGAGGAGCTCCACCCAAAATGAATGAACCGTATGATTTGACCCTTTGACATTGTTCAACACCAGTATCCAACATTGTAACAACATTTATAAGTCAGAAAAAAAAGTCATCATAGGCCCCTTTTAAGTCACCCACAATGTACACAAAAACACATGAAGGACATAAAATACAAATATAAGAATTAAAGATGTCCGATAATGGCTTTTTTGCCGATATCCGATATTCCGATATTGTCCAACTCTTAATTACCGATTCTGATATCAACCGATACCGATATATACAGTCGTGGAATTAACACATTATGATGCCTAATTTTGTTGTGATGCCCCGCTGGATGCATTAAACAATGTAACAAGGTTTTCCAAAATAAATCAACTCAAGTTATGGAAAAAAATGCCAACATGGCACTGCCATATTTATTATTGAAGTCACAAAGTGCATTATTTTTTTTAACATGCCTCAAAACAGCAGCTTGGAATTTGGGACATGCTCTTCCTGAGAGAGCATGAGGAGGGGTGTATATTATAGGGTCCCGGAAGAGTTAGTGCTGCAAGGGGTTCTGGGTATTTGTTCTATTGTGTTTATGTTGTTATGGTACGGATGTTCTCCCGAAATGCGTTTGTCATTCTTGTTTGGTGTGGGTTCACAGTGTGGCGCATATTTGCAACAGTGTTAAAGTTGTTTATACGTCCACCCTCAGTGTGACCTGTATGGCTGTTGACCAAGTATGCCTGGCATTCACTTGTGTGTGTGTGAAAAGCCGTAGATATTATGTGATCGGGCCGGCACGCAAAGGCAGTGCCTTTAAGGTTTATTGGCGCTCTGTACTTCTCCCTACGTCCGTGTACCACTCCGTACAGCGGCGTTTTAAAAAGTCATACATTTTACTTTTTGAAACCGATACCGATAATTTCCGATATTACATTTTAAATATCGGCAGCCCGATATTATCATACATCCCTAATAATAATGAAATAAAATGATAATAAAGAAGAGAAAACCATCCATTATCTTCAACCCTTTTATGATTTCACATCAGTACCTCGCTTGCTGCTTCATCATTACCCTCAGCAGCTTCACTGTTAACCTTACAGTTATGCAAATTAACACCAGCCTTAAACGCATAAACCCTCCCTTAATGGACATAAACACTTCAATTAATGTATGACACTGACACCAGAAGAGCCTGCCGTACGCTCGGGAGACATATTGAAGTGCAAGAAGTTAACTAATAAGCGAAGGTATCCTTCCTCAGCTGTTGCTGTAGCGGCACACACACCGTATTCTTCCACCAGTGAACCTGCTTATGTCGACGCTCCTCAGACTGGCTACAGGATGTTGACGTTAGCGGGTTCCGCTTCCTTTCTTATGCCATGTTTTTATATCTGCTGGAATTGACGCATTTAGGCAATGAAATGAACACGGTGAGCTCTTGGTTATTGCTTGTTAGGGCCTCCTGTACTCTTGCTTTGTATGTATTAAAACACGTGCAAACAACAAACATTACACATTACATTGTAATTACATGACATTACAACATTATAACAAACATCTACTGAAATTGTGCACGGCGGATTTTGTCTCTTCAGTGAGCAAAATAAGGCGCGCAATCTATTTAGCGTCTGTCTTCAAGCGTATGCAGAATCAATCAATGTTTATTTATATAGCCCTAAATCACAAGTGTCTCAAACGACATCCTCGGTACAGAGCCCACATAAGGGCAAGGAAAAACTCACCCCAGTGGGACGTCGATGTGAATGACTATGAGAAACCTTGGAGAGGACCGCATATGTGCTGAAAATGATGGAAAGCGCCACTCTACTTAGCAACTGACGCTGTGGTTAAAGTTGGAATAGCCACAATTAGAGATGTCCGATAATATCGGCAGGCCGATATTATTGGCCGATAAATTCTTTAAAATCTAATATCGGAAATTATCGGTATCGTTTTTTTTATTATCGTTATCGTTTTTTTAATTTTGTTTATTTTTTTATTTTTTTATTAAATCAACATAAAAAACACAAGATACACTTACAATTAGTGCACCAACCCAAAAAACCTCCCTCCCCCATTCACACTCATTCACACAACAGGGTTGTTTCTTTCTGTTATTAATATTCTGGTTCCTACATTATATATCAATATATATCAATACAGTCTGCAAGGGATACAGTCCGTAAACACACATGATTGTGCGTGCTGCTGGTCCACTAATAGTACTAACCTTTAACAGTTCATTTTACTCAAGACTTTACTAAAGACTAAAGATTTTATTAAGGACAATATAACATACATCCATAAAAGTGCAATATATTTATCTGTACAGTAATCTATTTATTCATTTATAAATATTAATCTGGACAGTAATCTATTTATTTATTTATATATATTTATATATATTTATTTATTTTATATATATTATTTATATATATTTATTTATTTATAAATGCACCTTATTGCTTTTTTATCCTGCACTACCATGAGCTTATGTAACGAAATTTCGTTCTTATCTGTGCTGTAAAGTTCAAATTTGAATGACAATAAAAAGGAAGTCTAACTCTACTAATTTTCATTATTACTAGTTTCTATGTAACTGTTTTTATATTGTTTTGCTTTCTTTTTTATTCAAGAAAATGTTTTTCATTTATTTATCTTATTTTATTTTTATTTTGTTTTTTAAAAAGGACCTTATCTTAACCATACCTGGTTGTCCAAATTAGGCATAATACTGTGTTAATTCCAGGAGTGTGGAATAGCCTTCATTTCTAAGAACAAGAATAGACTGTCGAGTTTCAGATGAAAGTTCTCTTTTTCTGGCCATTTTGAGCGTTTAATTGACCCAACAAATGTGATGCTCCAGAAACTCAATCTGCTCAAAGGAAGGTCAGTTTTGTAGCTTCTGTAACGAGCTAAACTGTTTTCAGATGTGTGAACATGATTGCACAAGGGTTTTCTAATCATCAATTAGCCTTCTGAGCCAATGAGCAAACACATTGTACCATTAGAACACTGGAGTGATAGTTGCTGGAAATGGGCCTCTATACACCTACAGTATGTAGATATTGCACCAAAAACCAGACATTTGCAGCTAGAATAGTCATTTACCACATTAGCAATGTATAGAGTGTAGGGATGATGTTTGATAAGAAATTATCGAGTTCGAGCCTATTATCGAATCCTCTTATCGAACCGATTCCTTATCGATTCTCTTATCGAGTCCAGATAGGTTGTGGTGTATGGAAAAAACACACAATATTTGGTTTAACAAAAGCTCACTTTTATTATATAAGAAAACAATTTAATCTAATAAATAAATACATATTGACTGTTAAACCCCTAAAAAAATAATATAAAATAAGTAAATATTGACTGTTGTTACCCAAAGTATATTAAGTGTGATTTTTCAGAAAAACAAATATATACAGTAACACAAAAACAACCTGTCTCTGTGATCACTATAGGTGTATAAATAATAATATAGTGTTAAATAAAATCAGTCCCTTGTGCACAAAACTGAAAATAATACAACTCTCCAAAAAGTGCAATTCTGCTGCTATTTGACATAACTGTTTGTTATGATGCTTTGACATTTTTGCACTTTATTTCTTTATTGAAAGAAAATTCTATGAAGAGAAAAGTTGTTTGCAAATGTGGTTACAATGCTAAAAATGAAAAGTTAAAGCTAAAAAAAGAAATACACTTTATTGTGTTAACATTCTTTATAGGGGGAAAAATGTTATGAGCTGCCAGGGAATATAACAACTACACTACCCAGCATGCAACGGGACTGACGAGCATGCGCGGTAGCCCCGAAAAGTGTTGTTGCATGTCGTCACACGGTTAGCTTATGAGCACGCTGTGAAAGTAAACGTCAAGAACTCAGCCAACACGCCTCGTCTGCATTATTTATAATTAGAAAAAAACAACACATATACAGTGTGATTTTGTTTTGTTTACAAGGAAAGAAAAACAAAAGTTAAAAAAGGGAGATCATGTCATATATGTTGTATATATATGTATGTGCTGCGATTGCTTTAAGAACGTTGCGACAGCTGCCGTAAAGGAGGTGCGTTGCTAGCCTGGTTGCTATGTTTGCGGTTGGTCGTAAAAGTGTTCGTCATGTGTTTGTACAATGCTAAAATCTCTCAGTAAAGTTATTCATTGGATTATACCTTTTGTTTTGAACTTTATTACACCTTGCAGCGCTTTTTCCCGTCCATTTTTTTCCTGCTTTCCCTATCTGCGCCTAATGACTGAGCTACGTGACGCCATTTCTTGTGAATGTCACACGGGGCATTTCTGGTCGGGACGGGATTCGTTCCAAGGGATTCGAATAAAGAACCAACTCTTTTTCTTTACTATAGTGGTCTCGATAACGGGTACCGGTTCTCAAAAAGGGATTCGAGTCCGAGGACTCGGTTATTTTCTTATCGAACAACCGGGAAAACCGGTTTCGAGTATCATCCCTAATAGAGTGTATTTCTTTAAAGGCCTACTGAAATGATTTTTTTTTATTTAAACGGGGATAGCAGATCTATTCTATGTGTCATACTTGATCATTTCGCGATATTGCCATATTTTTGCTGAAAGGATTTAGTATAGAACAACGACGATAAAGATTGCAACTTTTGGTATCTGATAAAAAAAAGGCTTGCCCCTACCGGAAGTAGCGTGACGTAGTCAGTTGAACATATACGCAAAGTTCCCTATTGTTTACAATGATGGCCGCATGAAGTGAGAGAGATTCGGACCGAGAAAGCGACAATTTCCCCATTAATTTGAGCGAGGATGAAAGATTTGTGGATGAGTAAAATGCAAGTGAAGGACTAGTGGGGAGTTGAAGCTATTCAGATAGGGAAGATGCTGCGGGGGTGACCTGATATTCAGCTGGGAATGACTACAACAGTAAATAAACACAAGACATATATATACTCTATTAGCCACAACACAACCAGGCTTATATTTAATATGCCACAAATTAATCCTGCATAAAAACACCTGCGTGTTTGTTATGCTAGCTCCTAGCTCCTCTGCTAGCTCCTAGCTCCATAGAACACGCCAATACAATTCAAACACCTGATCAACACACACAATCACTCAGCCCAAAAGACCGTTCACCTAACCCAAGGTTCATAAAGCTTATATATTTTTAAAAAGTTACGTACGTGACGCGCACGTACGGTACGGTACGTGTTATGCTAGCTCCTAGCTCCTATGCTAGCTCCTAGCTCCATAGAACACGCCAATACAATTCAAACACCTGATCAACACACACAATCACTCAGCCCAAAAGACCGTTCACCTAACCCAAGGTTCATAAAGCTTATATATTTAAAAAAAGTTACGTACATATGCAAAAAAAAGTTGCGCACATACGGTCAAGCGATCAAATGTTTAGAAGCCAAAGCTGCATACTCACAGTAGCACGTCTGCGTCTTTGTCATCCAAATCAAAGTAATCCTGGTAAGAGTCTGTGTTGTCCCAGTTCTCTACAGGCGTCTGTGTATCAAAGTCAAAAGTCCTCCTGGTTAGAGTCTCTGTTATCCGAGTTCTTCCATCTTGACTGCATCTTTCGGGAATGTAAACAAAGAAGCGCCGGCTGTGTACTGTTGTGGCTGACTACGTTAGAAAAATACGTCCATTTCGCACCGACAACTTTCTTCTTTGCTTGCTCAGCTTCCTTCTTCATAATGCAATGAACATGATTGAAACAGATTCACGAACACAGATGTCCAGAATACTGTGGAATTATGAAATGAAAACAGAGCTTTTTCGTATTGGCTTCAATGTGGAAGGCATACCCGTGTTCGCCGGGCTACGTCACGCGCATACGTCATCCTCAGAGGCGTTTCGAACCGGAAGTTTAGCGGCAAATTTAAAATGTCACTTTATAAGTTAACCCGGCCGTATTGGCATGTGTTATAATGTTAAGATTTCATCATTGATATATAAACTATCAGACTGCGTGGTCGGTAGTAGTGGGTTTCAGTAGGCCTTTAAAGTTAAGACTAGTTTAAAGTTATCTTCATTGAAAAGTACAGTGCTTTTCCTTCAAAAATAAGGACATTTCAATGTGACCCCAAACTTTTGAACGGTAGTGCATATCGTATCGGTTGGTATCGATATCGGTTGATATCGGTATCGGTAATTAAAGAGTTGGACAATATCGGAATATCGGATATCTGCAAAAAGCCATTATCGGACATCCGTAACTGCCATCATAGTGCAGTCTACACGTATCTCTTATGTGTGACTGCCTTCTACTGGTCATTTCACAATGTACCAAACAAAATAGCTTCGAGGTCGGCCAAAATTATTCCGTACATTCCGTACTGTCGAGTTTTGAGGGGAAAAAAATGATTTTTAAGTGCGCCTTATAGTCCGAAAAATACGGTCGTCAAATATGCTTAAAAAACACAAAATGTCAACGATGTGGTGAACCCGTAATATTTGAAGTGCGATGTGGCGAGATACGACTGTAACTAAAATGTGAATGTGCGTGCGCGTCAGTGAGTGTATGATGAATGCGTCTGCGCTTAAACGCACATGAAGTCATTAGCATATGCATATAAAGAAAGGGTGACAACAACAAAGGTCAGACATTGCTGCAGTGACTCTAATGATGAATATAGATTGGATTTTTGGAGGTGTGAATTGGAGTCAAATTGGGCACATGAAGGGGGGGCCATGAGGTGTGACATAGTGGGGGGGTGGGGTGTGTGGTGTTTATCATCTTAAATACAGACATCTGTTGTGGGGGGATGTTTGTGTGGAAGAAGGGAGCACGGCAAAGTGAGATCTTAGGCGTCAGGCTGGTAATGCGTGTGTGTCCGCGCATGCCACGCTGGAGTTAACACGGCGTAAACAAGGTCCGATTGAAAAACGAGAAGGACTTATCTGTGCTCACATACGATATTTCTGTGAGCGAAATGTGTCCAAACGCTCCGTTCTGTTCCCGCTGTGCTCTGCTGGGTCCAGGCAAACTTGGCATGAATATTTAACTCAGAAGACGTGAGAGTTTTTTAGTTTTTTTTTTAATGTGGCACTTGTTTTTTGGGATACTACTACAGTACTCATACTGATATGGTGTGATTTATTTCCACTAAATCCACTCAAACTTTTTTTAATCAACTTAAAAAAAATGTGGCATAATGACCGACATTAAAATGACAGTAGCGTACTAGGCATACGTAGTCGTTAAAACAAGGCAGATATTTTATTTAACAAGGCCACTGTAACATTACGCACAGTTTGAACGGTAACACTGTGTTTGAATATAGGAAAATAAAACACTGTACTTTAACCAAGTGATTCGTTTGGCGTACCACTACATGGAGCCTGCGTTTCTGGGTGATGGCTTTTGAACTTTGCGCCTATAACAATCCGGATGGTTCTTTTCCTCTTTGTTCCACAGTTTCCAAAAACAATTTGAAATGTGGACTCGTCAGACCACAGAACACTGTTCCATCTTAGATGAGCTCGTTGGGCCGAGTGAAGCCAGCGGCGTTTCTGGGTGTTGTTGATAAATGGCTTTCGCTTTGCATAGCAGAGTTTTAACTTGCACTTACAGCTGTAGCGACCAACTGTAGTTACTGACAGTGGTTTTCTGAAGTGTTCCTGAGCCCAGGTGGTGATATCCTTTACACACTGATGTCGGTTTTTGATGCAGTACCGCCTGAGGGATGGAAGGTAACGTTGGTTTGTGTCCTTGCTGCTTACGTGCAGTGGTTTCTCCAGATACTCTGAACCTTGTGATGATATTACAGACCGTAGATGGGGAAATCCTTAAATTCCTTGCAATAGTTCGTTGAGAAATGTTGTTCTTAAACAATTTCTTCACACGTTTGTTCACAAAGTGATGACCCTCGCTCCATCCTTGTTTGTGAATGACTGAGCATTTCATGGAAGCTGCTTTTATACCCAATCACGGCACCCACCTGTTCCCAATTAGCCTGTTCACCTGTGGGATGTTCCAAATAAGTGTTTGATAAGCATTCCTCAACAAATTCCAAATGATCTAATATTTGCAAAAAACAACAACGTTTCTCGTTCGAACGTTAAAGGCCTACTGAAATTTATTTTTTTTATTTAAACGGGAACAGCAGATCCATTCTATGTGTCATACTTGATCATTTCGCGATATTGCCATATTTTTGCTGAAAGGATTTAGTAGAGAAAATCGACGATAAAGTTCGCAACTTTTGCTCGCTGATAAAAAAGCCTTGCCTGTACCGGAAGTAGCGTGACGTCACAGGAGCTAGTATTCCTCACAATTCCGCTTTGTTTACAATGGAGCGAGAGAGATTCGGAGCGACAAAGCGACGATTACCCCATTAATTTGAGCGAGGATGAAAGATTCGTGGATGAGGAACGTTAGAGTGAAGGACTAGAGAGGCAGTGATGGACATATCTTTTTTCGCTCTGACCGTAACTTAGGTACAAGCTGGCTCATTGGATTCCACACTCTCTCCTTTTTCTATTGTGGATCACGGATTTGTATTTTAACACTAGAAGTCCCAGCATTTTTCTGTCTACCTAGAAGACCCAGAGAGGGGTCATTTGGTAATGTTATGGTAATGAGGCTGTTAGGGGCAGTTTGTCTAGGTAGACAGAAAAATTATACATGTGGGAAATGCCGAAAGGAGCAATGGCAGTGCCAGGATTGTGAGTGACTGCTCAAATGTATGTCAGTCACGTTTACATGGACATGGTTTTTCATTCTTTGTAAATATGCTTTTTTCTTTGTAAATTTTTTTTTTTAAACTATTTTTGGCACACAAAAATAACAATTGCTTCTGCAACAACCCTCCACACCAAAACTGGGAAAACAGTTGCTTTTTCATTCTTTGTAAATATGTTTTGTTTTGTATTTTTTTTAACAATAAATGTCAGAGTGTTGATCCCTTCATTCTGTTGATCCTTGCAAAAACACACACAACCTACCTCAGAACTAAAGCTTGAGCTGTAAGGTCCCCTCCCCCACACAGGCTCAAGTGGCCCCCTGCCGTGTGCCACTAACAGCCACATTTTCATAACAAAAGGAGTGTCCACAGGGGGGACTAGGGGTCAAATGACCCTCTTGTGTGTTTTCTAGGTAAAAATGTCAATTGACCCTTCTCTGGGACTTCGCGTGTTAAACCGCCTCGGATACTATATCCTCTTGAAAATGAGAGTCGAGCACGCGAAATGGACATTCACAGTGACTTTTATCCCCACAACAATACATCGGTGACACACTTAGCTACTGAGCTAACGTGATAGCATTGTTCTCAAATGCAGATAGAAACAAAATACATAAATCCCTGACTGGAAGGATAGACAGAAGATCAACAATACTATTAAACCATGGACATATAACTACACGGTTAATAATTCTCAGCCTGGCAAAGCTTAACAATGCTTTTGCTAACGACGCTGAAGCTAACTTAGCAACTTAGCAACTGGACCTCACAGAGCTATGATAAAAACATTAGCTCTCCACCTACGCCAGCCAGCCCTCATCTGCTCATCAACACCCATGCTCACCTGCGATACAGCGATCGACGGCGTGACGAAGAACTTCACCCGATCATCCGTGGGGTTGGCGGCTAGCATCGGCTAGTCGTCTGCTTTTCAAGTAAGTAGTCCTTGTTGTGTTGCTACAGCCAGCCGCTAATACACCGATCCCACCTACAACGTTCTTCTTTGCAGCCTCCATTGTTCATTAAACAAATTGCAAAAGATTCACCAACACAGATGTCCAGAATACTGTGGAATTATGAAATGAAAACAGCTTTTTGCATAGGATTCTACGGGCTCCGAATACTTCCCTTGCCCTCGTGACGTCACACGCATACGTCAGCATAATAAAACGTTTTCAAGCGGAAGTGTGGCGGGAAATTTAAAATTGCACTTTATAAGTTAACCCGGCCGTATCGGCATGTGTTGCAATGTTAAGATTTCATCATTGATATACAAACTATCAGACTGCGTGGTCGGTAGTAGTGGGTTTCAGTAGGCCTTTAAGTATCTTGTCTTTGCAGTCTATTCAATTGAATATAAGTTGAAAAGGATTTGGAAATCATTGTATTCTGTTTTTATTTACGATTTACACAACGTGCCAACTTCACTGGTTTTGGGTTCTGTAGATCATCTTATAACAAATAGTAACTTTATTAACCTTGTATTTTAGTCTGTAACAGAAAAGACTTCAAGCGCATCAATTTGCCTGAACTTTAAAAAAGTACCTATATTTAAACTATTAACGTTTTTTTGACCAACTTTCATTTCATTTTCATTTTTCATTTGTAGTTTCATTCATTAAAATCGAACAAAAAACAATCAGCATAAGATAAAATTCAATTATGAATGAAAAGGAGCAGAAAGAAGTTAAAAACGTATATCTTCCCCCTATTTACAAGTACAGCAATTGCCTTTCAATCAATCAATCTAACTTTTTTTGTATAGCCCTTTTCATACATACTAAATGTAGTACATAGTGTTTTAAATTTAAAAACATCATGTTCGAAATAAACTCAAACTCAAACTCAAACTCAAACTCATTATACACATAATAAAAGTCATGTAGAAACATATTTGGCTGCGAGCCCGGAAGCCAAATGTTCATTTCACAACAAATAAACCAAATGAATGACGACATCATTTTACTCAGTCGTATCTTTTCATCATCATGATACAGAAATCATTTTGCGTTGTTTTGTTCCACTGTCGAGCCGCTTCCAAAAACGCCAAAGCAGGCCTCAAACAGATTGATGATTAATGCTTCTTTCTTTCCATTGTCACTGTTCTAAAACTGGAGCCTTTTGTTCTGAAACCTTAGCCATTTGATGATGAACAATACAATTAAATCCACTTTAAATAGATCAGCAACATTAAGTCAGAAGCACGATATATAAAACACTTTAACCTAGGAAACAAAAATGAGTAAAAAAATGTGTGCTGATTTTTTTTTTTTAAATCAAAAATAATGAAGTCAGTATTAATGGCGACAATGAGCTAGTTGCTAGCTGCACGGCTTTTCTAAGTGGAGTTTAACACGCGAAGTCCCAGAGAAGGGTCAATTGACATTTTTACCTAGAAAACACACAAGAGGGTCATTTGACCCCTAGTCCCCCCTGTGGGCACTCCTTTTGTTATGAAAATGTGGCTGTTAGTGGCACACGGCAGGGGGCCACTTGAGCCTGTGTGGGGGAGGGGACCTTACAGCTCAAGCTTTAGTTCTGAGGTAGGTTGTGTGTGTTTTTGCAAGGATCAACAGAATGAAGGGATCAACACTCTGACATTTATTGTTAAAAAAAATACAAAACAAAACATATTTACAAAGAATGAAAAAGCAACTGTTTTCCCAGTTTTGGTGTGGAGGGTTGTTGCAGAAGCAATTGTTATTTTTGTGTGCCAAAAATAGTTTAAAAAAAAAAATTTACAAAGAAAAAAGCATATTTACAAAGAATGAAAAACCATGTCCATGTAAACGTGACTGACATACATTTGAGCAGTCACTCACAATCCTGGCACTGCCATTGCTCCTTTCGGCATTTCCCACATGTATAATTTTTCTGTCTACCTAGACAAACTGCCCCTAACAGCCTCATTACCATAACAAAATGAGTGATTAGTGTATTCGGGAAAAGCGTCGGGCCAAATGACCCCTCTCTGGGTCTTCTAGGTAGACAGAAAAATGCTGGGACTTCTAGTGTTAAAGGCCTACTGAAATGATTTTTTAAAAATTTAAACGGGGATAGCAGATCCATTCTATGTGTCATACTTGATCATTTCGCGATATTGCCATATTTTTGCTGAAAGGATTTAGTAGAGAACATCGACGATAAAGTTCGCAACTTTTGGTCGCTGATAAAAAAAAAGCCTTGCCTGTACCGGAAGTAGCGTGACGTCACAGGTTGAAAGGCTCCTCACATTTCCCCATTGTTTACAATGCAGCGAGAGCGATTCGGACCGAGAAAGCGACGATTACCCCATTAATTTGAGCGAGGATGAAAGATTTGTGGATGAGGAACGTGAGAGTGAAGGACTAGAGTGCAGTGCAGGACGTATCTTTTTTCGCTCTGACCGTAACTTAGGTACAAGGGTTCTTTGGATTCCACACTTTCCCCTTTTTCTATTGTGGATCACGGATTTGTATTTTGAACCACCTCGGATACTATATCCTCTTGAAAATGAGAGTCGAGAACGCGAAATGGACATTCACAGTGACTTTTATCTCCACGACAATACATCGGCGAAGCACTTTAGCTACGGAGCTAACGTGATAGCATTGTGCTTAAATGCAGATAGAAACAAAAGAAATAAACCCCTGACTGGAAGGATAGACAGAAAATCAACAATACTATTAAACCATGGACATGTAACTACACGGTTAATGCTTTCCAGCCTGGCGAAGCTTAACAATGCTGTTGCTAACGACGCCATTGACGCTAACTTAGCTACGGGACCTCGGCAGAGCTATGCTAAAAACATTAGCTATCCACTTACGCCAGCCAGCCCTCATCTGCTCATCAACACCCGTGCTCACCTGCGTTCCAGCGATCGACGGAGCGACGAAGGACTTCACCCGATCATAGATGCGGTCGGCGGCCCGGAGACGGAGGAAGTCAAGGTGAGGTCGGCGGCTAGCGCGTCTGCTATCCATCTCAAAGTCCTCCTGGTTGTGTTGCTGTAGTCCGCCGCTAATACACCGATCCCACCTACAGCTTTCTTCTTTGCAGCCTTCATTGTTCATTAAACAAATTGCAAAAGATTCACCAACACAGATGTCCAGAATACTGTGGAATTATGTGGTGAAAACAGAGCTTTTTGTATTGGATCCAATGGGGTCCGAATACTTCCGTTCACTCCGTGACGTCACGCGCAAACGTCATCATACCGAGACGTTTTCAACCGGAAGTTTCGCGGGAAATTTAAAATTGCACTTTATAAGTTAATGGCATGTGTTGCAATGTTAAGATTTCATCATTGATATATAAACTATCAGACTGCGTGGTCGGTAGTAGTGGGTTTCAGTAGGACTTTAAAGTATGATACTGTACTGATAAAGGGGAACATGGTACATTTTGTCATGATCCGTTGCCCGGCTCATGTTTTGTTTAGTTTTTGACTCCCTCAGTTCTGTTTTCAGCACCCCTGGGTTTGTGTTTTAGTTGTCATGGGTGCTGATTAGTTCCACCTGCCTCTGATTAGTGTTCGGGACGCTCACCTGCTCCTGGGCACTAATCAGAGAGCTACTCATTCCTGTTTTTCACTGGTTGTCTTGTTTGTGTTTGTGTATATCTTGCTTCTGGTGCCTATGCCTCTTTATCTTTTGATTCCTGTGCTAAGTTTCGCCTTAGCTCCCCGTGCTATCGGCACGCTTGTTTGTATTTTTGAATGATTCAAGAGAATAAATCGTCGTCTTACCTGCACCTTGCCTCCGGAGTTCCTGCTGCATCTTGGGAGAACGATCCGCGCAGTAAAATGCGACCCAAGCGTAACAGATTTGTCCCAAAGTAACCGTCGTTGGCTCTCACAAAGTCTGCATGATTTGCATTGTTGTTGGTGATGAAGGGATCTGTGGTTCCTCCTCTACATTTTTGATTGATTGATTGAGACTTGTATTAGTAGGTTGCACAGTGAAGTACATATTCCGTACAATTGACCACTAAATGGTAACACCCGAATAAGTTTTTCAACTTGTTTAAGTCAGGGTCCACTTAAATTGATTCATGATACAGATATATACTATCAACGTAACGCGACCACGTAGCTCATTATCTCTCAAAATGGCTCGGGAATCTCCGTGCGATTGATACTATTTTGATCATATCTATTTACTCGCAAACTTTGGAAGTCTTTCGGTGTCATAAATCAGATATATATGATAGAAGCTTCAATATAGAGGCAACCACTCTACTGCTACTTGAATTGAGCAGAATAGAGTCTCTCTTCATATATGCGGAATAAACGCTGATCATCAGCACGACCGCAATACTGGGAGGAGGAGATGCAAATATAATCATTTTGCGCTAGCTACGTGATTTATCAAGACTGAAAAAGCCAAATTAGATTATTATCAATATTTCAGAAATGATTTTTTCCTATATGTTTATGTTGGTGTAATGCGGGGGTTGGCAACGCACGGCTTTCGAGCCACAAGCGACTCTTTAGCGCCGCCCTAGTGGCTCCCTGGAGCTTTTTCAAAAATGTATAAAAATGGAAAAACATGAGGAAAAATTTAAAAAATGTGTTTTAATATTGTTTCTGTAGGAGGAGAAACATGACACAAACCTTCCTAATTGATAGAAATCCAACTTTTTACATTAAGCATGCTTCACTGATGAGAGTATTTGGAGCGCGCCATTTTGTCCTAATTTTGGAAGTCCTTGAACGCACCGTAGTTTGTTTACATGTACAGCTTTCCTTGATGCTGCCACAGAAATGCTACTCCTTCTTTGTCTGTATTTGTCCATCAAACGTTTTATGCTGTGCGTGAATCCACAAAGGTGAGCTTTGTTGATGTTGTTGACTTGTGCTGATCAGACATGTTTGGTCACTGCAAGTTAATCGATGCTAACAGGCTATTTATGCTAGCTGTATGTACATATTGCATCATTATGCCTCGTATTTTAGGTATATTTGAGCTCATTTTATTTGTAGTTTCCGTTTCCTTCAACTTGAACACACAGATCTTTTACCTTTGGCCATTCTAAGACAGTCATTTCCAGGAGTTATCTCACCCTGTGAAAAGCCTCCCTTGTAGTAATGTTTTCCAATGTTGTAAAAATGTGTAGAATAAATATTAAATTTCAACATTTCTGTCAACGAAGATTTACATCAGCCTGCGACACCATAGTCATTTTGATAGTAGGCTAATGTAACTAATATAGACACTTACATCATGTGTTGCCTTCATTATAACACTTATATAAGGCTTTACATATTTTGCAGCTCCAGACAGATTTTTTTTTTGTATTTTTGGTCCAATATGGCTCTTTCAACATTTTGGGTTGCCCACCCCTGGTGTAATGTATACATTTTGATTTATTGACCAAACTTGTATCTTATTCACTGCCACAAATGATTGGTTCCTTAATAAAAACAAGTTGGCTAAGAAAAAAAAATATTATAGGAACAAGCCAGTCTTTTATACGGCTCCTGTGACTGTAAATTGTTTGCTTGTTTTTTTTATTGATGCTTTTATTTTATTATTTTTTTCTGTATTGTGTAGTTATAATTATATGCTTTTACTTGTAATTGTATTGAATTGTGGACCCCAGGAAGACTAGTGGGTTGTTGAGGCAACCAGCTAATGGGGATCCTTAATAAAAATAAAAAATAAAATCAAATCCTCAATATCCGGCTCCCTTCAAAGAGCCATAAATCCCATCTCTACTGTGAATACTTATGTACAGTTTTTTTTTATTTTAAATACATTGGCAATTTAAAAAAAAACCTCACATTGTCATTATACAGGGTATTGTCTGTAGAATTTTGAGGACAAACATTAATTATCAAGTGTGTAGCCGACTTGGCGAAGCAAATCGAGCGTAGCATGTTAAAATAATATCTAAATGGGGGATATTTATCCATAAAAATATGGAGAAGCTGAAGTGTGTTTGATGTAGAATTCCACTCGCCAAGTGAAATGTTACATGTAGTACATTCTGTTGTATTTCATACAATATTTCTTGTCGTAGAGTTTGTTTTTCTTTTCAAAAGGCATGTTACTTGTTAAAATGGTGTTGTTTTGAGTGGGCCAAGCACCAATTGAATTGACGTTGATTTGAGATACAAGTGTTTTTAGTTAAGAGGTCCGTCACAAAATCAATAAAGCTTGAAGGTTGAAGTATGACTGTATTTGATCAAGTATATCATAAAGTGTTATTGGAAGTGACAAAGTCATTGTTGGTAAACACAGACCGTTCAAAAGAACAACGTGCTTTGGTTGTAATGTTGATCTTCCGAATTCCGGGTGGTTGTTAATGCACCTTACACATTGTGACCATGATTGATGGATAAGGAAGAAGTTTTGTGTTGTTGTTGTGGCGAATGGCAAGCGTTATAACAAAATGTGTCAGATCTTAGGTTTGACATGTGGCCTAAACCGTGGACCAGGACTTGATGAATTGGTTGACCTAGATGGTTTTCCCTGTTAAGTGCTGATATAAAGAATATTTGTTTGACTTTTGCGCTCCATCGAAGGCTATTTCTCTGTTCCTCCATGATAAAAGTTGATTTTTTTGTCTGCTTTAACAACCACCGAGTTTTTATCTTGATGGGATTTTTGACCCAGTGCGTGGCACATGAACACCAGCGTGAGACACGCGGTGGTGCAGCAACTATGACGCTCCAGACTGAATGACTGATTGAATGTTATTGAACTGTGCACTCGCGAGCTGTCAATCTGTTTGAGGCCTGCTTTATTTGAGTGTGTGTGTGTGTGTGTGTGTGTGTGTGTGTGTGTGTGTGTGTGTGTGTGTGTGTGTGTGTGTGTGTGTGTGTGTGTGTGTGTGTGTGTGTGTGTGTGTGTGTGTGTGTGTTTTTACCCTTCTTGAGACATCAATAAGGAAAAGTACCTTCCATATGAGGACCGGGAAACAAGTTAGGACCGAATTCATGTTCCCAATACGGAAAACCATTGCATCTAATAGAGAATGTCTCATTTGTGGTGAAATGTTTTAAAAGTGCTCCCCCTCTGGTCAACATATGAAATAACAAGTGTGTGTAGGAAATTGAAATGCGCCAAAATGTTTGTTTGTTTTTTAAATAAATAAATATGTATATAGAGACATACTGTAATAACTTGAAGTAAATAATGAAGATTAAAAACCAATTACAATTTACAACTATTTTTTTAACTAAAAGCAGTCTTTTTCTCACAATGTGTCGACTTTTTCTTTTCATATTCTTTCTGTTTCTGTCATATTGCAATATTTTCTTGTAAAATTATGACTTTTTTACGTAAAATGATTACTTTTTAATGCAAAATGGTGACATTTGTCGTATAAAAT
This sequence comes from Entelurus aequoreus, assembly GCF_033978785.1. NCBI lineage: Eukaryota > Metazoa > Chordata > Actinopteri > Syngnathiformes > Syngnathidae > Entelurus > Entelurus aequoreus. The sequence continues at coordinate 37,318,155 of NC_084750.1, read as the reverse complement.
TCCGACTTTTATCACAATATTGCCAATTTTTTTGTTGTTCTTTTAAAATAGTGACATTTTGAGTAAAATTATGACCTTTGTCATCATTTTGCCGAGTAAATTTCCGATTATTATTATAATATTGCCAACATTTTAAAGTGTTCGTATAAAATTGTGACTTTTGTCGAGTAAAATTACCACTCTTTTCATAAAATTGCCGAAATTTTAAGCTTTTCTTGTAAAATTGCGACTATTATTGAGTAAAATTCCGAATTTGCTTATAATATTGCACAAATGTTCAGTTTTTCTTGTATGATTACGACTTTTATTATAATACTACCAAAATTATAAGTTTTTCTTGTGAAATTGTGACTTTTTCTTGTAAAATTCCAACTCATTTTTCACAACAAGCTTTTTTTTACATTTGCACAGTATGTATATATTATTAATGTTGTAAATACACATTTTTATATATCTAGAAAGAGTGGTCCTAAAGAGGTAGGCATTTTTTGGAGGTCTCAAGAAGGTAACAAATACAAGAGTGTGTGTGTGTGTGTGTGTGTGTGTGTGTGTGTGTGTGTGTGTGTGTGTGTGTGTGTGTGTGTGTGTGTGTGTGTGTGTGTGTGTGTGTGTGTGTGTGTGTGTGTGTGTGTGTGTGTGTGTGTGTGTGTGTGTCTCTACCCTTCTTGAGACATCAATAAGGAAAAGTACCTTCCATATGAGGACCGAGAAACAAGTTAGGACCGAAATCATGGTCCAAATACGGAAAACCATTGCATCTAATAGAGAATGTCTCATTAATGGTGAAATGTTTTAAAAGTGCTCCCCCTCTGGTCAACATATGAAATAACAAGTGTGTGTAAGAAATTGAAATGCGCCAAAATGTTTTTGTTTTTTTAAATAAATAAATATGTATATAGAGACATACTGTAATAACTTGAAGTAAATAATGAAGATTAAAAACCAATTACAAAAAATTAGCTAAAAGCAGTCTTTTTCTCACAATGTGTCGACTTTTTTCTTTTCATATTCTTTCTGTTTCTGTCATATTGCAATATTTTCTTGTAAAATTATGACTTTTTTACGTAAAATGATTACTTTTTAATGCAAAATGGTGACATTTGTCATACAAAATTCCGACTTTTTTCACAATATTGCCAATTTTTTGGTTGTTCTTTTAAAATAGTGACATTTTGAGTAAAATTATGACCTTTGTCATCATTTTTATCGAGTAAAATTCCGATTATTATTATAATATTGACAACATTTTAAAGTTTTCCTATAAAATTGTGACTTTTGTTGAGTAAAATTACCACTCTTTTCATAAAATTGCCGAAATTTTAAGCTTTTCTTGTAAAATTGCGACTATTATTGAGTAAAATTCCGAATTTGCCTATAATATTGCACAAATGTTCAGTTTTTCTTGTATGATTACGACTTTTATTATAATACTACCAAAATTATAAATTTTTCTTGTCAAATTGTGACTTTCATGGTACAAATACAGAAAACCATTGCAGCTAACAGAGAATGTCTCATTTGTGGTGAAATCTATCAACATTAGTGTGGTCCCAAAAAGGAGGGATTTTTCAAATTGACTGTGTGCCGGTTTTAAAACTGCTCCCCATCTGGTCAACATATGAAATAACAAGTGTGTGTAAGAAATTAAAATGTGCCAAAATGTATTTAAAAAAATAAAATAAAAAATATGTATATAGAGACATACTGTAATAATTTCAAGTAAATAATGAAGATTAAAAACCAATTACAAACAAAAAATTCCAAAAAAATAAATGAACTAAAAGCAGTCTTTTTCTCACAATGTGTCGACTTTTTTCTCATAAAATTGGGAACAATTTCTCATATTCTTTCTGTTTCTGTAATATTTCAATATTTTCTTGTAGAAGTATGACTTTTTTTATGTAAAAGTATTAGTTTTTAATGCAAATTGGTGACATGTGTCATATAAAATTCCGACTTTTATCACAATATTGCCAACTTTTTTGTTGTTCTTGTAAAATAGTGACATTTTGAGTAAAATTATGACTCTTGTCATATTGCACAAATGTTCAGTTATAATACTGCCAAAATTATACGTTTTTCTTGTGAAATTGGGACTTTTTCTTGGGAATTTTTCACAACAAGCTTTTTTATATTTGCGTAATATGTATATATTATTAATGTTGTAAGTACACATCTTTACATATCTAGAAAGGGTGATCCTAAAGAGGTAGGCATGTCTCGGAGGTCTCAAGAAGGTAACAAATACAAGAGTGTGTGTGTGTGTGTGTGTGTGTGTGCGTGTGTGTGTGTGTGTGTGTGTGTGTGTGTGTGTGTGTGTGTGTGTGTGTGTGTGTGTGTGTGTGTGTGTGTGTGTGGGTGTGTGTGTGTGTGTGTGCGTGTGGAAATTAAAATAGTACTCATATATTTTTTGCTTGAAACTGCTTTGTACTGCATATTTAGTGCTAATATACCAATTTCCACCCGTGCTTCATCCTGGTGTACGTGCGGTGACAAGGTTGGAGATGCAAAAGAAGCAGAGAGGGGAGAAGCGGCGGGGGGTGTAGAGGTGGCAGGTAGATTATGGTCGCAGGTCTCGTTGCCTGGAGACAGCCGAGACAAGGGATGCCAGGTTGCTAGGCGACCCGGCGCGATGCAACGCCGGGGAGGGGAGGGCGGCGATGGAAAAATTGTCTTTGTGCCCCACCCCTCTAAACACTCACCCCCTCCCACCCACTTGCAAGTCTGCCTCCATGCTGCAAATGAAAGAGCAAAAGGCGATGGTCTCGGCTGATATATTCGCCATTCTGAGGAGAAATGAGGCAAGAGAGATGCAACGCGGCCTGAAAAGAAAGCGAGGAATAATAGAAAAATGTCGCCGTCAAAACAATTTCTCCACACACATCCTCGTGGAAGGGGGGAAAAAAGCCAGGGGCACTCCCTTACGCCAGTGGACCATTTGGGTGTGGGTGTCGGGGCTTGTATTATCAGGACCTGTGATTTGATTGGATAATCTATGGCTTTAATAACGTAATAATCCCAGTCCAATCCCCTATGGCAAAAAAAAGATTATGTGTCCTCGTGGGAGGATGCCAGGAGAAGTGTGTGTGTTTGAACCCCGTGATGGATGCGCACACACAACGTCACGGCGTGATGTTGATGAAGCCGCCTGTGCTCGTCTCGGCTCTCGCCACACTATTTTCGTGAGCAAGACGTACACGGGGAGGGGGGAGGATGTAGCAACAAGAGGAGGAACACACACAAATCTTATTGTTTATTCTCTATATCGTTGTTGTTTTGAACGTCCAATCCCTCCATCTCCCGACCCCAAAACATCCTTTTGTCCTCCCTGGTGTGTTTGTCCATCATCCGCCCCGCGCGCTTGTTTACCTGACGGTCCTCGTCCCAAGTGTTGTCATGACGATGGCCAATGCTATAGGCGAATTGTCGTTTGGTTGCCGTGTGGATCTGGAGTGGCGCAGCCTTAATGGCCTCCACTTCTTGCCGCCGTCCCTCTTGTATATTCTAATTTCTATCTGGCAGGGCCAGCTGCTGCGCCTCTCCTTATCACCGCCATCGCGATCCTCGCTGTTTGTCTTTGTTGGTCACCAGCCGTCCAAACATCGATGACGTCGTCGCGCTAATCTGTTCTCGTTTGCTGTCTCAACAAAGAGTCATACTTATCCAATTAAAGGCCTACCGAAACCCACTACTACCGACCACGCAGTCTGATAGTTTATATATCAATGATGAAATCTTAACATTGCAACACATGCCAATACGGCCGGGTTAACTTATAAAGTGCAATTTTAAATTTCCCGCGAAACTTCCGGTTGAAAACGTCTCGGTATGATGACGTTTGCGCGTGACGTCACGGAGTGAACGGAAGTATTCGGACCCCATTGGATCCAATACAAAAAGCTCTGTTTTCACCACATAATTCCACAGTATTCTGGACATCTGTGTTGGTGAATCTTTTGCAATTTGTTTAATGAACAATGAAGGCTGCAAAGAAGAAAGCTGTAGGTGGGATCGGTGTATTAGCGGCGGGCTACAGCAACACAACCAGGAGGACTTTGAGATGGATAGCAGACGCGCTAGCCGCCGACCTCACCTTGACTTCCTCCGTCTCCGGGCCGCCGACCGCATCTATGATCGGGTGAAGTCCTTCGTCGCTCCGTCGATCGCTGGAACGCAAGTGAGCACGGGTGTTGATGAGCAGATGAGGGCTGGCTGGCGTAGGTGGATAGCTAATGTTTTTAGCATAGCTCTGTCGAGGTCCCGTTGCTAAGTTAGCTTCAATGGCGTCGTTAGCAACAGCATTGCTAGGGTTCGCCACGCGGCACAGCATTAACCGTGTGGTTGCAGGTCCAGGGTTTGGTAGTATTGTTGATCTTCTGTCTATCCTTCCAGTCAGGGGCTTATTTCTTCTGTTTCTATCTGCATTTAAGCACGATGCTATCACGTTAGCTCCATAGCTAAAGTGCTTCACCGATGTATTGTCGTGGAGATAAAAGTCACTGTGAATGTCCATTTCGCGTTCTCGACTCTCATTTTCAAGAGGATATAGTATCCGAGGTGGTTTAAAATACAAATCTGTGATCCACAATAGAAAAAGGAGAAAGTGTGGAATCCAATGAGCCCTTTTACCTAAGTTACGGTCAGAGCGAAAAAAGATATGTCCTGCACTGCACTCTAATCCTTCACTCTCACTTTCCTCATCCACGAATCTTTCATCCTGGCTCAAATTAATCGGTGCGAATCGCTCTCGCTGCTGGTGTAAACAATGTGCAAATGTGAGGAGCCCTTCAACCTGTGACGTCACGCTACTTCCGGTACAGGCAAGGCTTTTTTTATCAGCGACCAAAAGTTGCGAACTTTATCTCCGATGTTCTCTACTAAATCCTTTCAGCAAAAATATGGAAATATCGTGAAATGATCAAGTATGACACATAGAACGGATCTGCTATCCCCGTTTGAATAAGAAAATGTCATTTCAGTAGGCCTTTAAAGCCCAAGCTGTTTGTTTACATGCTTTTTTTTATTTCTCTTTGCTATTTGGGCTTATTGGACCCTAAATAGAATAAAAACTAAAAATCATCTTTTGATATGATGTACTTAGTCCATAAGTACACAAACGTGTACTTCACGTGTAGTGACATGCACATTTTTATTTTTACACTTTTATTTCTAAATTCCATTGTATGTTATACTCTTCTGACACCACCAGATGGCAGTATAAGTGTCCATATAAGCGGCATAAGACCCCAATTCAGTAGTGTACACCATTTTGGAAATAAGAGCTAAAAGGTGCTGTCCACGCATGTGGCCACTAAGTTTGAACTAAACTTTGATGAATCACGCAATTTATTTTGACTTTACAAACAAGCTCTTTTTGTGACGGTCTGTCACTTCATTTCTGTTTGTGCTTCTTATTTTGGTTCAATTTCCTGCTTGTCCCACTGAGCCTTGTTTTCCCCTCACCTGCTGTTGATTGGCAGCTGAGCATCAGGCTTCTATTTATGCCTGCCTCGCCTGCTCCTCAGCGCTCGAGGCTTGACTGTATGTGAAGAACCTTTTGCATGCGTGACCGCACTTCCTATAGGGCTGGGCGATATATCGAATATACTCGATACATCGCAGGTTTGTGTCTGTGCGATATAGAAAATGACTATATCGTGAGTATTCGAGTATACGTTCACACGCAGTTGCTTTTAGCTGCTGGCATTACACTGCATGCTCTTCTCACTCTTTGTTGTATCTCCTTCTCACAGAGACGTAAAACAAGCGCACCTTCTTACATACGTCACGTACGTATACGCCCCCGCGGAGCAGAGAGGTAGCGGCATGGGTAACGTTAGCTGTGGTGCGAGTGGTAATACGAGAGAAAGAAGGTGCAAATCTGGTAATAAATGAAGGAAAAATTAATTCCCAAGAAAAACAGCAGGGGGTCCATCGTCTGGCGGTGGTTTGGCTTCAAGTGGGAATATGTCGAACAGACAACCGTAATTTGTCAAGTGTGGGGCAAAAGCGTTGCTACAAAAAGTAGCATTACTGCTAATATGTAGCATCATTTGAAAAGTCACCTGCTAGAGCAGGGGTGTCCAAACTTTTTCCATCAAGGGCCGCACACTGAAAAATCAAAGCAAGCGGGGGTCATTTTGATATATATATATATATATTTTTAAACAATGCAATATATGTATAAAAACTATACATTTAAGCCTCCACTCAGGCTTGATCCCGGGGACCCCATAGGGTTTAGGTTAAAAAAAATATATTAAAAATGTGTCATTATTTAGTATTACTATTATTATTATTCAAAGTTTAAATATCTAGATCAACATTAGGTATATATGTCAATATAATGTTGGTTTTATTTAAAGATTTAAGTTGTATCCCCTTTTTGTCAAAGAAAACCCTGTTTTTTTATGGAAAAAACACAAAATATACAATATTTTCCCCCAATAAAATTTTAAAGTGGAACATTTCAGATTATATAATAATTGGAGCTCACAACATAACCCATAACAACATTGATTTTAATTGTTTTTTTTTTTTTGAGCAATGACACTTTAAAAAAAAAAAAAGTCCCACTAAAATTATTGGGGATCCAAAAGGGTCCTGCTCAGTAAAGTGTTAAAAAATTAATCGTACATTTTTTTAAAAACTTTTAACACAATAGTCTCGAGATCAACTTCAGATATATCCGTCAATTATAACTTTTATTGTTGTTTATTATGTTCCTTGTTTGTTCGTTTGTGGCCCTTCTTTAAAAAATTAAAAAATAAACTTTGTTTTTTATATGGCAAACACAAAATATGCAACATTTTCCCCAAAAAATATCTCAAAGTGGAATATTTAATCTGACGTAATTGGAGCCTTGAATAGGTTAATAATTCACAATAACATTGTTTTTGATTCATCATTTTTTTTTTAAAGAAAGAAACAGCCTGCATGACAGCTTAGTGTTATTAGAGTCAACATAGCAACATTTTATTGTCATTTGTTTGCTCTTTTATACCACTTTTTATGTTTATTTATTTTTTTAATCGTATTATTAGAATGTGCCATGGGGCCGTTAAAAAATTACCTGCGGGCCGCAAATGGACCGCACTTTGGCCACCCCTGTGCTAGAGAATGAAGAGTGCTTGAAACTCCGCATGTCAACATCTCCGTTCGGTGCCACACCAACAAAATGCCGAGGCAACCATTTCCAGATCAACACCGTATGAAAAAAATAGTCAACAACAGAAGGAGATAACGTCCGCCGGAACCAACCACATAGCGAAGGACGTACACTATTTGATTTCCTATTATGCAGCTAATTTTTATTTGACAGTTATTGAAATATCTTGTGTGACATCTTGCACAAAAGTGCACTTTATTTGTTTTAAACTATTGTAGTGGCATTCTGTACGAAAAGTGCACTTTAATTTTGATAAGTCATCTTAGTGACATCATGCACAAAAGTGCACTCATAGCTTGTTTTAAAATGTCTCTGACAATCTTGCACTTTCTGTTTTGGAAATGACATGAATGTTTGTGCCACTGCTTAATAACTGTTTAATAAATACAGTTTTGGTAAATTGACTTAGTTGTGATTTCCCTCTCTGCATGAAAGTTTAAAATGAGCATATATTAATGCAGTATGAAGAAGAATGTTGGAATGTAGACACATAGAATCATCATACTGCTGTGATTATATGCATCAAGTGTTCATTCAAGGCTAAGGCAAAATATCGAGATATATATTGTGTATCGTGACATGGCCTAAAAATATTGAGATATTAAAAAAAAGGCCATATAGCCTAGCCCTAACTTCCTATGTTTAAATATATTAAAATCATCTTCCCTGCTCCTCGTTCTCCTGGTTCCTGTATCTCGGGGTCACTACAACTGCAGCCATGCGAGCTCGTCACACTTTTACCTTAATTGTTATACGGTCAGTGATAAAAAATTAATGCATACGCAGGCATGTGAAATGTCTGCAAAAATCCTTGTTTTTTAAACATCACTTCTGCGTTTTTTTGTTTATGAAATAAAAAAAAGAATACGATCCAAACAAAATTTGATGAACGCTCGCCTCAGCCGCAGGTACTCACTGTTCCTCTTGCCGTCACACTGAATAGCAGGACGGGCTCGGAAACAAGCTCGCTAGCTAGCATAGTTAGCGTCATCTAGCCAGCTTACTTGTTGTCGCCTGCGTTCGCTCTCCAAGCCACAACGTTGACAGCTTTCTACTTTGCTGCTAATCGTATTTGGATGATGATTATAATCCGAACACACTTTTGAACCGTTTGTAGTTCATACAGTAAATCTAGAGTATTTATTAATAGCCAGGGAGAAGGTATATTTTTGACGTGACGGATGTAAACAGAAGTCCCAACACCGGAAGTGTATTATTAACCAGTGGCGGGCCGTGCGTTTCCCACCTAGGCCTTCAGTGATGTCCGACTTCAATGATTACCTCTCAAAATATCATCATTGATGTTACCACATGACCACTGCTGGAGAAATACTCATATTTGCCAACCCTTCCCGATTTTTCCGGGAGACTCCCGAATTTCAGTGCCCCTCCCGAAAATCTCCCGGGGCAACCATTCTCCCGAATTTCTCCCGATTTTCACCCGGACAACAATATTAAGGCCGTGCCGTGATGTCACTGCCTTTAGCGTCCTCTACAACCTGTCGACGCGTCCGCTTTTTCACCATACAAACAGCGTGCCGGCCTAGTCACATGTTGTATGTGGCTTCTGCATACACACGAAAGTGACTGCAAGACATACTTGATCAACAGCCATACAGGTCACACTGAGGGTGGCCGTATAAACAACTTTAACACTGTTACAAATACGCGCCACACTGTGAACCCACACCAAACAAGAATGACAAACACATTTCGGGAGAACATCCACACCGTAACACAACATAAACACAACAGAACAAATACCCAAAATCCCTTGTATCCCTAACTCTTCCGGGCTACAATATACACCCCCGCTACCACCAAACCCCCCCCCACCCCCCAATCTCCGGAATTCGAAGGTCTCAAGGTTGGCAAGTATGGCCACACTGTGAACCCACACCAAACAAGAATGACAAACACATTTCGGGAGAACATCCGCACCGTAACACAACAGAACAAATACCCAGAATCCCTTGCAGCACTAACTCTACAATACGCTACAATATACACCCCCCGCTACCACCAAACCCCCCCCCCCCCCCCACCCCCCAATCTCCGGAATTCGAAGGTCTCAAGGTTGGCAAGTATGGCCACACTGTGAACCCACACCAAACAAGAATGACAAACACATTTCGGGAGAACATCCGCACCGTAACACAACAGAACAAATACCCAGAATCCCTTGAAGCACTAACTCTACAATACGCTACAATATACACCCCCCGCTACCACCAAACCCCCCCACACCACAATCTCCGGAATTCGAAGGTCTCAAGGTTGGCAAGTATGGCCACACTGTGAACCCACACCAAACAACAATGACAAACACATTTCGGGAGAACATCCGCACCGTAACACAACAGAACAAATACCCAGAATCCCTTGCAGCACTAACTCTACAACACGCTACAATATACACCCCCCGCTACCACCAAACACCCCCCACCCCCATCTCCCGAATTCGGAGGTCTCAAGGTTGGCAAGTATGGAAATACTATACAGGAACACATTTAAACACCACTGAGCATTGAAACACATCAACAGTGTACAAAACAGGTTATTTTCTGGCACATTTAAAAATTAATAAACCCGCATCAGCAATTAAAACATATCTTATGTGGTACTGTCAAAATGAAAATTGCTAAAAACATATTGAACATGAAAAAATATAGAAAAAAAATATTTGAACTCACAATTTGTAGCACCCATTCGACGCCATATAAGCCGGTACCGCTCGTAGTCGGTTGATTCGAGTGGAAGTGGCGGGCATTTCCCCATCTCATCGCCGGGACAGCTGAGCTAGCTTCCGGGGTTGACCGACATCGTCTCACAAGATGTAGTTTCTCTTTAAATATCCTTCTTGAAAATGGCCTTGCAAATATATATCTGCCACCTAATCAACGTTTGATTAGGTGGTGATTTCTCTGCTAGATTTCTGTATGGCTGCGGCGCAACACTTCCTGCTTCAGTAAATTGCAACTTGTGATTGGATGCTCCATCAGGCTACCTACATAGGCTACTGTCAACAACTTGTGATCCGATTGGCTATCACAACTGTCTCTCAACTTTGTGTTCTCCAATTCATCCGCTAACGGTCCCGGTGAGTATCCAATCACAGGACATGTAAATAGAAGCTAGAAGGCCTTACCTGCAACAACTCGGGATCTAATTGGCTATCGCAATTATCTATCAACTGTATGTGCCACTGGGGATAGGTTGATTGGCAACACTAAATTGGCCCTAGTGTGTGAATGTGAGTGTGGATGTTGTCTGTCTATCTGTGTTGGCCCTGCGATGAGGTGGCGACTTGTCCAGGGTGTACCCCGCCTTCCGCCCGATTGTAGCTGAGGTAGGCTCCAGCACCCGCCGCGACCCCGAAAGGGATAAGCGGTATAAAATGGATGGATGGATGGATGTATGTGCCCGTTCACTGACAGTTTAGGACGCCCGCATTGTTGATTCTGAAGACCCCGGGCAGATTTGGTACAACATGGCAACATAAGCTAGCTGAATTCTGATTGGATACAAATTAACCTAAAAACAACAGCACTGTAAGGAGCATAATATGACAAGAAGAGAATATGAAGACTTTTAGATATTTACGGAAAGTAAATAAAAAATTACTTTTATCTTTAATTATGATCATGATTTCTGGTTATGTTAGGCTAGCACAGAAGGCCTTGCTGGTCCTGACGGCACACCACTGTTATTACCCAAGGGGGCGTGGCTACATGATCAAGTGGCCAAATAGTAAACGCTTTCTGAGTTCTTTGCATGCATGTTATAGAATTCTGTATTATATTTTCAATGATAGAAAAACCTAAAAATTCTGTGGTAGATTACGTGGGACGTGTAAGTGTCAAAAAGACAGCCAAAAGAGGTTGGTAGATGAGAATAAATTTAAAGGTAAAATATAATACGGAAATGAACCCAATTGCAGGAAATGTATTCTTTAGTTTCAACATTTTACATCATGCTGATAGAAATGTTCCTCATATAAATCGTGAGTGAGTTTGTGATTTTGCCTTTAAATACTGTAATTTGTTGATCATGATTTTAACCAGAGTAAAACACAGGACAACATTTTTTAAATTAACAATATAAAATTACAACAATATAAGAGAATGTATCAATATTAACAAAATTAATCAATCAGAATAATCTAATTCTACAATGTTTCCCCTCGAATTTGACAGTTTTAAGCCTTTAGCAACTTTCCTTGCCCCTAACTCAGGGGTGTCCAAAGTGCGGCCCGGGGGCCATTTGCGGCCCGCAGGTCTTTTTTTAACGGCCCCACGGCACTTTTTAAAAATACGATTGAAAAAAATAAAAAACATTAAAAGTGGTATTTAAAGAGCAAACAGGTGAAATGTAACAAGAAAATGTAGCAATATTTACTCTAATCACACAAAGCTGCCATGTAGGCTGTTTCTTTCTTTAAAAATGAATAATGATCAAAATCAATGTCATTATGAATTATTGACCTATTCAAGGCTCTAATTACGTCACATGAAATATTTTGAGATATTTTTTGGGGAAAATGTTGCATATATTGTGTTTGCCATGTAGAAAAACTAGCTGTTTTTTTTAAAGAAGGGCCTAAAACGAACTAACAAAAAACATAAACAACCATAAAACTTATAATTGACAGATGGATCTGAAGTTCATCTCGAGATTATTGTGTTAAAAGTAAACGGTAAACAAAAACAAAATTATAATTTTTTTTTAACACTTTCATGAGTAGGACCCTTTTGGATCCCCTACAATTTTAGTGTGATTACTTTTTAAGTGTCATTGCTCAAAATATAATAATGAATTAAAATCAATGGTGTTATGAGTTATTGACCTTTTTAAGGCTCCAATTATTATATCATCTGAAATATTCCACTTAAAAATTTTATTGCGTGAAAATATTGCATATTATGTGGGTTTTTTTTCATCAAAAAAAGGGTTTTCTTTGACAAAAAGAGCATACAATTTAAATCTTTAACAATTGTTATATTGACAGACCTAATGTTGATCTAGAAATTTAAAAACTTGAATAATAACACAAATAATAATACTGAATAATGACACATTTTTTTATATTTTTTGGACCAAAACCCTTTGGGGTCCCCGGGATCAAGCCTGAGTGGAAGCCTAAATGTATATTTTTTATACACATATTGTATTGGTTTTTAAAATATAAAATATCAAAATGGCCCCTGCTAGCTTTGATTTTTCAATGTGCGGCCCTCGGTGGAAAAAGTTTGGACACCCCTGCCCTAACTGATGATGTCAAAGGTACCCCACTAGCAGAGGGGACAACAAGAGCCCTTCGGAGAAGGTGCATTTTAGCATGGCAACGAGAGCGGTTGTGCGTGCACCATGGCCCGAAAGGTGTAGAGCGATCAATAGTGACTCTGGTGACTGATCACAGCGGATTAATCAGTGACACAAGATCAGTGAGTGGCTGAAATGTCACCAGCTCCATAATTAAGACCTTCATTAAGCCACAGTTAACAGAGTGGATCTCTGCTGCATACACCAATTCCCTACCACCCCCCGATACACACACACACACACACACCATCCGTTTCACCATATGCGTCATTCTGTCCTTCAATCCTTCTTTTCATTTCACTCAACACCCCCCAACCCCAATGTTTTTGTGCTCTCGTGTCAAACAGGGCTCGTCTAAATGAGGACGGAAACATTTAATTTCAGCAGTTTCTCATTTGATAAAAAGGGATTTTAATCCCGCGTTGTTGTGCAAGCCCCTATTTTATTTTGTTGTTTTACTCCAAATACTCCCTGCCAACCTTTAACCCCGCACACCTCATCTCTGCCTCCCTGGATCAGAAGCACTCCACTACAGTCCCATGATGCGTGCTCCTGTAAATCCAGATTAGCCGGCGAGTGTTCTTAATCTCATCACTTCCCCAATCCCGCACGGGTGTGTGTGCTTTTCCTCTTTTTGCGCAACGGGGGCCCGAAAGAACGATAGACTCGGGGATTACAGCGGATTCTAAGACAGTCGTAGATGGAAGGTGAGGAGAGAGAAGAGTGGCGGTGCACTCACGGCACCACTTGATTAGGTACATCACTTATAACAGGTATGTTTATACAACAACAGTATTTTCTTTACATTTTGGCTTTTGTTGTTGCGGTGGTACAACAAAAACACAGCCTCCTACTTACTATAGTGGCACCATATATATGTATATATATATATATATATATATACAGTATATATATACATTAGGTCAGGAAAAAACACAGAAGCTATTTCATCCCTACAAGCCTGTTTTGCAGGCTTCCCTGCCTTTCAGGGGATTTTATAAAATTTATAAAATTGTATTTTATAAAATACGGGGATTTTATAAAATGTTATAAAATGATATTTTATAAAATTAGGGGATTTTATAACATTTTATAAAATGAAATCCCCTGAAGAGCAGGGAAACCTGCGAAACAGGCTTGTAGGGATGAAATAGCCTCTGTGTTTTTTCCTGACCTAACGTATATTCCACTCTACCCCAGTATTGAGCACTGTATTACGGATAAACCACAGTAACCTCGACTATATATATATATATATATATATATATATATATATATATATATATATATATATATATATATATATATATATATATATATATATATATATATATATATTTATATATATATATATATATATATATATATATATATATATATATATATATATATATATATATATATATATATATATATATATATATGTATATATATATATATATATATATATATATATATATATATATGTATGTATGTGTGGGAAAAAATCACAAGACTATTTCATCTCTACAGGCCTGTTTCATGAGGGGTTTCCTCAATCCTCAGGAGATCTCCTGAGGATTGAGGAAACCCCTCATGAAACAGGCCTGTAGAGATGAAATAGTCTTGTGATTTTTTTCCCACACATACATATTACGCTCTACCATGGTATCGAACACTATTTTTTGGATAATCTAATTAAGACATATATATATATATATATATATATATATATATATATATATATATATATATATATATATATATATATATATATATATATATATATATATATATATATATATATACATATACATATGTGTTTGTGTGTATGTGTGTATATATGTACCGTGATTAATCTGGTTTTAAAAAAATAACATGCAAAACATTAACGTTGACAGCCCTATTTTATACATCCATCTATTTTCTACTGCTTGTCCCTCTCGGGGTGGCGGGGGGTCTTGAAGCCTATCCCATCTGCACTCGGGCGCCCTATTTTATATATAAGTTGTTTGTTTTTGTGATTTTTTTGTGACTTTTTAGTGCTGGTAAATGCAACTTTCTTTGGCCCCCTGGTGGCTTATTTTACATTTGTACTCAATAAAAAACAGTACAGAGACTTGTGGCGTAACTATGTCAGTTTGCAAAGAACTACGGAGTCAACCAGGGCAGGCTAACAAGCATATTTTTTAATAAAAACTATTTGGAACACAGTCGGACTCACGCATGTGAACTATTAATAACGCGACAAGACTGAGTCACCAGCGCGTGGGATTTTAGCACTTGATTCGGCTGACAAAGGAACTAGTTTATTAGGCGCAATGTTTGGCTGTACGGTAACTGAGATGACGAAACCGTGAAAAACTTTTCTGTGAAAACCGGGGTACTACTATACGTACAGTCGCGATCAAAAGTTTACATACACTTGTAAAGAACATAATGTCACGGCTGGAGGTAATCCTCCTTTTTCATTGTCCCATTTAAAGCACCAGTTCCATTGGCAGCAAAACAGGCCCAGAGTATAATACTACCACCACCATGCTTGACAGTAGGAATGGTGTTCCTGGCATTAAAGGCCTCACCTTTTCTCCTCCAAACATATTGCTGGGTATTGTGGCCAAACAGCTCAATTTTTGTTAATGTCCAGTGCCGGGTCCAAACCCGGATAAAAGGGAGAGCTGCATCAGAAAGGGCACCCAGCAGAAAAAAAACCTCAGCAAAATCAAACAAGTGAACTATTCGCTGACGTGACAAACTGTTAAAGTGTCAATAAGATGCAGTGCATCATCGGTGGAGGTCAGCGCCAAAAATCCAGTCTTACACAAGTAATTGGACTCGAATAGTTCCTTTTAACTTTAATCCAAAATGGCGCAACAACCAACTTCTCCCTGCACGTAACAGCAAGTCGCTACATTAGCACGTAAACGGAGGAACCACATTTTCAGCTGTTGTCACAATGTCACTTGATTCTGCTTTCTTATTTCCCCCATTTATCCTCGTTGGCCTGGGAAGTGTTTCTCACCAACTTTACCACTGATGTGATGTCACAGTAAAGTAGAATATTAACATATTTCCAAAGCGGCTGCACATTTACATTCTATTTGACATTGTTATCTCCAAAAATAAAACTGAATAGGATAAATCAATCAATCAATCAATCAAAGTTTATTTATATAGCCCTTAATCACAAGTGTCTCAAAGGGCTGCACAAGCCACCAGGGACGTGCACATGATTATAGAGGGGCAGGGGCTCAAAGTCAGAAAAGGGCAGGAATTTTTTTTTTGGTCCTTTACACAATATGGAAATTAATGTAAAATTAAATTTGCTAATAGGAAGCTAACTACTTAGCTGTGTGTCCTTTGTAGGTAAAAGTGATTGCCATTTCTTTTGTGTCAACAAATTATGGTCATAGTGAGTTAATTCACATTATCATAGGCTTGGAAGACATGAAAAGCAACAAAACACTGGTTTATTATTAGGCTATTTTTTGTTAAAGATAAGCACTTTAATATTGAACATTGAACAGTGCAACATGAACTTTGAAAAAAAATACAAAAATAAATACCCAAATGGAGAAAACTTCAATGTAAAAATCTGTCCTTCTTCCCTTAACTTGATGAAAACACCATCAAGTTGTAACTTATGGTCTTTCCCACTTAATGCTCAGACTAAACAACTGAAACGCAATACAGGGCCAAAAATATGGACCAGGGGCCAGTAGAGGGCTGTATCCTTTCTTTTTTTGGCTTTGGGCTGCAGGCATAATCAACATGAATCAAGTTTAAATACAGATGGCAATATTCCTAACAGATAACCTACATCTTATATCCCCAGAATGCTGAAATTATTATTATTATTATTAATAATAATAATAATTATTATTATTATTATTATCATTATCATTGTTCTTCTTCTTCTTATTATTATTGTTATTATTATCATTATTATTATTATTATTTTGTTAACCCACACAGTAATAGCAAAGTCACAATAACCTTATATCTAAAACTCTACTGTGAGAGAAATGTGATCCGCCGTAAACGTGCATTTTATTTTGAAAATTAACCCGGTGTTTTATTTTGTACATTAAAGAGGCAGGCTCAAACAACCCGGTATTACAAGAAAACGTGGAGTTTTTGTACCGCTGTTTTTTTTGTTGTTTTTTTTTACATCCCTGACAGGAATTTATTAATGTTGTTTAAAGAAAAGAAAAAAACACACACACACAGGCAGAGGGCACTTTTTAAGACGAGGCAAAAAAGGGCAGGGGCTCAGGCACCCATAGGGCCCTATGTGTGCACGTGCCACAACGACATCAGATCCCACTTCAGGGCAAGAAGAAACTCAACCCCATGGGTGTGTCAAAGAAAAACGACTCAAAACTCTCATATCTCAAAGCATTCAAACACATTCAAATCAATTTAAAACAAAACACCACTATTTTAACATGTATCATACACAGAGAGATATAGAAAATAAAAACAAACTTTTAGACCAAAAATATTGTCTTGAAAAACATCGCAATAGCATGTGCTACAAAACAACTTCAGCGGTTTTATGAAAAACTGTAATAATATTGTACAACATTTACCTTGGGGAGCAGACTTTTGTAGGTGTCTCCTTGTCTGTCGCGTAAAAATAGGAACTAGGAAATTGCTGTTTATGTTGCACACAGACATATTTGAGTGACTGACCGGAGGAGGTCAGATTTGACAAAGAACTGGTACGTGTGTCTGTGTGCCAAAGGTCATTCTCGAGTCAGGATTAGAAAGAACAAACTGAAACTGAAACTCGTCAAACACAGCATCTGCAGCTTCTCAATATTTTTGTGGATAAAAGAGGTTGGTGGCTGCATGCTTGTGTGTTGCAGACAGACTCTGTAGCGGGGATGACTCGCTTGGTCGGCTGCTAACCAATAGTATGTGTTTTTAATGGTTTGTCCATGAATTATTCACACCGTTTTATAAGCCGCAGGGTTCAAAGCGTAGGGGCGGAACAGTAGCTGTTTATAGTCCGAAAAATACGAATATAATAATTAGAGATGTCCGATAAATGCTTTAAAATGTAATATCGGAAATTATCGGTATCGGTTTTTTATTATCGGTATCGGTTTTTTTTGTGTTTTTATTTTTTATTTTTTATTAAATCAACATAAAAAACACAAGATACACTTACAATTAGTGCACCAACCCAAAAAACCTCCCTCCCCCATTTACACGCATTCACACAAAAGGGTTGTTTCTTTCTGTTATTAATATTCTGGTTCCTACATTATATATCAATATATATCGATACAGTCTGCAAGGGATACAGTCCGTAAGCACACATGATTGTGCGTGCTGCTGGTCCACTAATGGTACTAACCTTTAACAGTTAATTTTACTCATTTTCATTAATTACTAGTTTCTATGTAACTGTTTTTATATTGTTTTACTTTATTTTTTATTCAAGAAAATGTTTTAAATTTATTTATCTTATTTATTGTATTTTTTTTTAAAAAAAAAGGACCTTATCTTCACCATACCTGGTTGTCCAAATTAGGCATAATAATGTGCTAATTCCACGACTGCATATATCGGTATCGGTTGATATCGGTATCGGTAATTAAAGAGTTGGACGATATCGGATATCGGCAAAAAGCCATTATCTAATAATAACTATATATCTAATAATATCTAATATCTAATAATAACTAATAATAATCTATTTATGAATAATAATGACTTACTTCCGGTTAATTAGTACTTTCGGTTCAAGGCACTAAACAGAAAGACATACTGTAGATGCTCGACTTGCAGCACCTGCAGTGAGCGAACTTGTCCAAAACGTAACACAAAACACACCTTTTCAGTGTCTCTGTGGGTGTTTCATGAAAATTATTTGTTGAACACAAAACATTATGACCGTTAGTGGACAAATGCCCATTAATTATTCACACCGTTTTATAAGCCGCAGGGTTCAAAGCGTAGAGAAAAAAAGTAGCTTTTTATATTCCGAAAAATACGAATATAATAATCTATTTATGATAAATAATTACTTATTTCCGGTTAATTAGTACTTCCGGTTCAAGGCACTAAACAGAAGGAAATACTGTAGACGTTCAACGTGCAGCACCTGCAGTGAGCGAACTTGTCCAAAAAATAACACAGAACACACCTTTTCAGTGTCTCTGTAGGTGTTTCATGAAAACTATTTGTTGAACACAAAACATTATGACCATTAATTATTCACACCGTTTTATAAGCCGCAGTGTTCAAAGCGCAGGGGGGGAAAGTAGCAGTTTATAGTCCGAATATACTAATCCATTTATAATAAATAATTCTAATAATAATAATTAAAGATGCATAACTAATCCATTTCTAATGGAATCATAGGCCCTGAATCGTAATCGTAATTGAATCGTGAGGTGCCCAAAGATTCCCGCCCCTATTGGAGACCATGCATGCGTGTACTTCTCTGCAGGTCATCATGTCTGAACTTAGAAGCTGACTGTGTCTCATGGTTGTTTGTTTCCAGATGAACCGTCCCATCCAGGTGAAGCCAGCAGACAGCGAGAGCAGAGGGGGTAAGAGACACAGTCTTTTTTTTTTTTGCAAGTGTATTTTAAATGAATCGGATAATTTGCCCACTTAATTTGTGAGCAGAAGTTACATCAGTTGCAGCGTTCAGGCCGGATTAATTAGTATGCGGAAAAGGTTTGGATGCCCCTGGTTGATAGTAACCACGGTAGAATTTTGTATTGCCAAAGTGATACCATCTGGAAATTTGGGGGAAAAAATCATTCATAGGTTTTAAAATAGCAATACTTTCACGGAAAATCTTTTTTTTTTTATTGATTGGCCCGTGTGTGCATAGGTCCACTTAAGACAGTGTTTTTCAACCACTGTGCCGCGGCACACTAGTGTGCCGTGAGATACAGTCTGGTGTGCCGTGGGAGATTATCTATTTTCACCTATTTGGGTTAAAAAATATGGTAACACTTTAGTATGGGGAACATGTTCACCATTAATTAGTTGTTTATTAAAGTAACAAATACTTAATTTAGAGTTATTTGGACACTAGGGGAACATATAAGGGTTAGGTTCAGGCGTATGTTTAGGCTTAGGGTTACTAATAAGCAATCATTCTGAGGTTATTGAGGGAAGACTCTTAGTTAATGGCTTACTGGTTGTATAATAGAATAAGGCATTAATAAGTACTTAATAATGACTAATTAAGAGCCAATATGATACTAATTCGCATGCTAACAAGCAACTAATTAATGGTGAATATGTGTTCCCCATATAAAGTGTTACCAAAAATATTTTTTGCAAACCAGTAATTATAGTCTTCAAATTATGTGTTGTTGTTGAGTGTATGTGCTGTCTAGAGCTCGGCAGAGTAACCGTGTAATACTTTTCATGTCAGTAGGTGGCAGCCGGTAGCTAATTGCTTTGTAGATGTCGGAAACAGCGGGAGGCAGTGTGCAGGTAAAAAGGTGTCTAATGCTTAAAAAAAAGGTGAGTGCCCCTAAGAAAAGGCATTGAAGCTTAGGGAAGGCTATGCAGAACGAAACTAAAACTGAACTGGCTGCAAAGTAAACAAAAACAGAATGCTGGACGACAGCAAAGACTTACAGTGGAGCAAAGACGGCGTCCACAATGTACATCCGAACACGACATGACAATCAACAATGTCCCCACAAAGGAGGATAAAAACAACTGAAATATTCTTGATTGCTAAAACAAAGTAGACGCGTGAAATATCGCTCAAAGGAAGACATGAAACTGCTAAAGGAAAATACCAAAAAAAAGAGAAAAAGCCACAAAAATAGGCATTGAAGCTTAGGGAAGACAAGAACTAAAACACAACACACAGGAAAACAGCAAAAAAAAAAACCTCAAAATAAGTCATGGGGTGATGTGACAGGTCGTGACAGTACACCTACTTTGAGACAAGAGCTATATTGATGCATAGTTGGTTATGCTTTAAAGTCATATCCAACAATTGAGACAACAACTTTTTACTGTCAACTGAGTTTTGTTTTTTAATGATTTCTGCTGGTGGTGTGCCTCCAGATTTTTTCAACGCAGAAAAGGTTGAAAAACACTGCCTTAAGATGTGTTGTTAGTATATGTTGACATTTTGCAGTCAAACTGATTGAATAAATAATGGCTCCATTGATCCGTTTCGGTCCCAGTGTCCTTGTATTGCACATGCTGACTCATTGTCACGTTACCGAGGTACAGACACACAGTCCAAATATTAGCCCTGAAAAAGATGGATCCTTTATCTTTTGACAATGTACCTTGTTAAAAGACTGTGTTTTGAATGGGCGTGACTTCATGCATATATGCATATAATGCATACTAACATGTCTGAATGATCCATCAGTGAGAGGACACATTCTCTTTGGAAATCTTTAGAAGTGACTATCAGAATATTCAGTTTTTGTACGCGTTACTGCACTCTGTTGGTACTTGTGAGTATAGCAGGCTCGTTTGGGGATTTTTTTTGTCTTTTTTGGATCATAGACTGTGCATTCACAGGCCAC
>NC_084750.1:37122152-37292152 GCF_033978785.1 Entelurus aequoreus | reverse complement strand
ACAAATAAGTATTTAATTCGGCAAAAACAAGCGTCATTCAACTTGCAATTCTTAAATAAAGAATCTTCGGGATGTTGCAGAATCTTCAAGCAAGTTTTTCTATGTGGGGAAACCCAAAATATCTTATTTGAATAGTTATTTTCTTTTTAATTATAATCGACAACATTTAATTCTTCATGCTAAAATTAAGATTAGTCAATGGCTAAAAACAAGTAAATGTCATAACTGTGTTTTTGGGTTTTGCTTCTCCGGAAGGCAAAGGAAAATTGGCCCGTGCGAGGCGTGAATTTAAATACATGTTTATTTAACAATAAAAAAGGAATAAACAAAAGGCGCTCACAGTGGAGGTAGAAAACTTGACTATACAAAACAAAAGACTTGCACGAGGGCGGAAATACAAAACTTGGGTAGAAACACAAAACTTGCACAAAGGCAGAAACTATGAACAATAAAACAAAAACACTAACTGTGGCATAAATGAACAAAACTTACTTGGCAAAGAACTGTGACATGACATGAAGTGGAGGGATCAAAAAGTGCGAGGACGCCAGGACGAACAACAGAAACAGACAGATTTAAATAGTGACGTGATCAGTGAAAACAGGTGCGTGACAAGACAGGTGAACAGGTGCGTGACATGACAGGTGAAAACTAATGGGTGACCATGGAAACCAAACCAAACAAGGAAGTGCAACCAGGAACTAAAAAGAGCCCAAAACCCAAGCAAAACAAAAACATGATTAACACAGACATGACAGTAAATAGCTCTTAAAACTCGGGAAATTTCTAGAAATAAAACTTCAAATCTTGGCTAGTGGCAAATCATTTGTAGTGTGCTTGTTTACCGGCCAAGTGCTTGCAACCGGACGTGACGTCACGTGCAACAAAGGTATCAAAATATAGCACTGTTTGATTTTAAGTGAAATGGTACCCGGTACTATTGACGGACTTAGGTCTTTACCTATGAAAGTACCAAATTCGATACCAATCTCTAACTGGACTATTGATATTTTACATCAATTTAGCCATTTTTAAGTTGAAAATATGTAAAATATGCCTTGAAAATAATTTTTGAGAGTGAATTCCGAAGCACAATGTGGCAAGGGACGATTGTACACAGATTGTCAAATACCTCCCTGTCACTTCAAATAATAATTTAGTAATGGACCCCTTTTTTTTCAATTGTGCATGTAAACTCATGCATGTCGTCCAGCTGGACTTTTTTCTCTATTTCCAGTGACACCTACACCATATCTTTACATTGTTTTGTTTTCTTGTGTCCCTTCCCCCATCTTGATGTCCTGCTTCCCCGTTAGAAGACAGGAAGCTCTTTGTGGGCATGCTGGGAAAGCAGCAGACCGACCCCGACGTGAGAAAGATGTTCGAACCCTTCGGCAGCATCGAGGAGTGCACAGTGCTCCGCGGACCGGATGGCACCAGCAAAGGTAATCCAGCAGGCACAAAACATTGATACAGCGTTGATTATACAAAAACCCCAAACCAGTGAAGTTGGCACGTTGTGTAATTCGTAAATAAAAACAGAATACAATGATTTGCAAATCATTTTCAACTTATATTCAATTGAATAGACTGCAGAGACAAGATATTTAATGTTCGAACTGAGAAACTGAATTTTTTTTTTGCAAATAATCATTAACTTAGAGTTTGATGGCAGCAACACATTGCAAAAAAGTTGGCACAGGGGCATGTTCACCACTGTGTTACATGGCCTTTCCTTTTAACAACACTCAGTAAACGTTTGGGAACTGAGGAGACCAATTTTTGAAGCTTTCCAGGTGGAATTATTTCCCATTCTTGCTTCATGTACAGTTTAAGTTGTCTTGCTGAAATAAGCAGGGGCGTCCATGATAACGTTGCTTGGATGGCAATATATGTTGCTCCAAAATCTGTATGTACCTGTCAGCATTAATGGTGCCTTCACAGGCGTGTAAGTTAACCATGCCTTGGGCACTAATACACCCCCATACCATCACAGATGCTGGCTTTTGAACTTTGCACCTATAACAATCCGGATGGTTCTTTTCCTCTTTGTTCCGGAGTACACGACCTCCACAGTTTGTAAAAACAATTTGAAATGTGGACTCGTCAGACCACAGAACACTTTTCCACTTTGTATCAGTCCATCTTAGATGAGCTCAGGCCCAGCGAAGCCGACGGCGTTTCTGGGTGTTGTTGATAAATGGCTTTCGCTTTGCATAGTAGAGTTTTAACTTGCACTTACAGATGTAGCGACAAACTGTAGTTACTGACAGTGGTTTTCTGAAGTGTTCCTGAGCCCATGTGGTCTTCTTCTTTCGTGTATCGTCTTCATATGTCCATCTTCGTGTCGTGTAGCCACTCCCTCGTCTCAGGTCCCACTTGGAAGAGGCCCTCCTCTGAAGGTGGTCTATGCCGGGGACAGGTGGTGATGATGTGGTCGGCAGTCTGCTCAGGCTCCCCGCACTCACACGCTGCACTGTCTGTTAGGCCCCACTTCTTCATGGACGCTTTGAAGCAACCAACCCCTGTGCGAAGGCGGTTCAGGAGGGTCCATTGCCGGCGAGGTAGATCTTCTCCCTCCACGCCACCTCCAGGATCCTGGATGTAATGGTGTAGGCGTGTCTGTCCTGCTGACTCCCACTCCTGCTTCCATTCCGCTGCCAGCCAGGCTTTGGTAGCCCATGTGGTGATATCCTTTACACACTGATGTTGGTTTTTGTTGCAGTACCGCCTGAGGGATCCAAGGTCACGGGCTTTCGAAGTTAGCTTTCGGCCTTGCTGTGATTTCTCCAGATTCTCTGAACCTTTTGATGATATTACGAAGCGTAGATGGTGAAATCCTTAAATTCCTTGCAATATCTCGTTGAGAAATGTTGTTCTTAAACTTTTCGACAATTTGCTCACGCATTTGTTCACGAAGTGGTGACCCTCGCCCCATCCTTGTTTGTGAATGACTGAGCATTTCATGGAAGCTGCTTTTTATACCCAATCATGGCACCCACCTGTTCCCAATTAGCCTGTTCACCTGTGGGATGTTCCAAATAAGTGTTTGATGACCATTCCTCAACTTTCTCAGTCTTTTTTTGCCACTTGTGCCAGCTTTTTTGAAACATGTTGCAGGCATCAAATTCCAAATGAGCTAATATTTGCAAAAAATAACACATTTTTCCAGTTCTAACGTTAAGTATCTTGTCTTTGCAGTCTATTCAATTGAATATAAGTTGAAAAGGATTTGCAAATCATTGTATTCTGTTTTTATTTCCGATTTACACAACGTGCCAACTTCACTGGTTTTGGGTTTTGTATAATAACCTCAAGTCTGTGTATTATCCAAAACACATTAAAGCTAAATAAGTCTACAAAGTTGGATAAGATGATTGCACCTGTAGATATGCCTGCTCAGTGGCAGCCTTGAGTATTACGCCTCCAGCGTTCTTCCCTGCGGGGAATGGGGGTGACTATTATGTGTAATAACGCTAATGATATTTGCCATGTTCAAACACAGACGCGAGGTTTTCCTGCGTCTGTTGCCCGAAGCATGACTAATGGTGCAATAGGTTTTATGGGTCATTGCTAATGATGCTTGCAGGCTGTGATTGATGAAGCACTGCATGTTTCTTGGACCATGTTTAATGACGCCAAGGTTACTGATGAAGCACTCGATTTAAAGGCGGCGCCAAATGTATTTTTAAATGGACATATCCAGTGTGTGAGGCCGTATTTGATTAGGTGTCGTCTCGTCTAGGGTGTGCATTTGTTAAGTTCCAGTGCAACGCCGAGGCCCAGGCTGCTATCAACGCTCTCCATGGAAGCCGCACTCTACCGGTGAGTCCATTTCACTGCAAAAATATAAGATAAAAAGAGTAGATTTTAGGGAAAAAAATACAAAAAATTTGTGAAATTAACAAACTGCATGGACTGATAATTTTACTTGATAAACATCATAAATTAAGATTTGTATATCTAGAAATCCTTAAACAAGATTTTCTATATGGTCGAACAGGCCTGGCCCTAACCAATCTGGTGCCCCCCCCCCCCCCCTCCCCACCCCCACATCGGCAGTGAAGTGTATATACTCACAAAAAACCGAATTGCTTTGTCTTTGACCTTTTTTTTACTTTAAGAAAGCAAATTAACATATTATATGAGAATGTTATGTTATGATTATCTTTAACCGATTCACAGCAGTGCTCAAATTAAAAAACAGCATTTCCTCTCATGTGATATTGCTTAATTAACATTAATGATGTGCACTTTAACAACTAGGCTTACAACTATACCTAATATATATAGGGGTGGAAAAGTGACTATTACCTGCAGGGCAAACATTAGCTAACCAGAAGGCAATAACAATGTAAACAAAAAACACCTGCTTAAAAGATCTAATACAAATGTCCCTGAGGAATGTAAGGTGGGATTACTGTAATTACCTAACGTTACATTATTATTTTCCATAACAATTTAGCCCCCTCCACAATATTAACCCGATGTTAAAACAGAACTAGCTATTTATTGATTAGCAATTGCCAAATCATGTAACATTAGCTTAATGCTAAAAAGCCAGGTTACTATCACATTCTGTAACAGACAAATAATTTCATGTAGGCTAACGTTACCTGCCTGCTACCTCTGTCTTTTTCTCGTTTCTCCGCCTCTTCTTTTATCTTTTTTCTTCCCTGGGCACCTGACAGTTTTGGCCGTTTTGACATCTTGTGTTGATTTTTTGATGTGGTAAGAGTCATGATACGGGAAGGGAGGGGGCGCACCGTATGGGGGGGTGGGGGGGGGGGGGGCGTAATGTTGTAACAAATAATATTTCTATTAAATAGGCTTTACTTTGCATTTTAATTAACGTCGGATTATTTTTTGTATTTAGAAATAATAGTACCAACTTTTTTTTTTTTTTTCCTCCAACATTTGTGGCACTGGCTTGGCGCCCCCTGATGGACGGCGCCCTTAGCATTTGCCTATACGGCCTATGCCACGGGCCGGCCCTGTGGTCGAAAACATCTTATTTTAATATAAAAAAGTCTGGATTTTTTCTAAGTGTCAAAAAGTCTGGATTTTTTCTAAGTGTCAAAAAGTCAGGATTTTTTTTAAGTATCAAAAAATCTGGATTTTTTTCTAAGTGTCAAAACATCGAGATTTTTTTCTATCAAAAAGTCGGGATTTTTTCTAATTGGCAAAAAATCGGGATTTTTTCTAAATGTCAAAAAATCGGGATTTTTTCCAAGTGTCAAAACGTCTGGATTTTTTCTAAGTGTCAAAAAAATCGGGATTTTTTTTAAGTGTCAAAAAATCGGGATTTTTTCTATGTGTCAAAACATCGAGATTTTTTTCTGTCAAAAAATCGGGATTTTTTCTAAGTGTCAAAAAGTCTGGATTTTTTGTAAATGTCAAAAATGTGGGATTTTTTGTAAGTGTCGAAAATTCTGGATTTTTTTGTAAGTGTAAAAATTCTGGATTTTTTCTAAGTGTCAAAAAGTCTGGATTTTTTCTAAATCAAAAAATCGGGATTTTTACTGTCAAAAAATTGGGATTTTTTTTTCTCAGTGTCAAAAAGTCGGGATTTTTTCTAAGTGTCAAAAAGTCATGATTTTTTTCTAAGTGTCAAAATATAATCATTCATGTTTAAAAGTAAGATTAGTCAATGACTAACAAAATTTGATAGCTCTTAAAACTAAGGAAGTTTCTAGAAATACAATTTTAAATCTTGGCAAGTGGCAAATATTTTGCAGTGTATAATGTGCTAACATGCTAACAGTTAGCATTAAGGATGTGAACCTTTAGGCACCACACAATTTGATTCTATTACTAGGGGTTATGATTCTATTCTCGATTCAAAACTATTCTCGTTTCATAACGATTCTTAACTTAAAATCAATACTTTTTTTAAATAACATTGGGTGCCAATTCTATGATTAACTACATTCATCCATAAAATAGATAAACAGCTCTGATAAATTACTGTACGACTTAAAATACAACTGAGTTGTTTGATTTTGTTAAATAGATTTTTGATTTGTGTTAATCAATTAAATATATTTTTTGACACACGGAGTTAGCATGCTAGCACCTTGCAATTTCTTACCGTACAAGACTATGACGAAGCGTATGTACAGTAGGAAAGGGATCCATATGGCCCCGTTCGTTGCAGTTTACCTGACACATGAAACGTGATGAATATCCAAGTTTGGCAAAATGTCTATTCAGAAGAAGATGAGTAAAACAACAACAAAGAGTGTGCACTGTAGTATGTCTGCAAAATGGACATCGTTTTTGTTTTTTCTGTCCACGCTGCAGGGAGCCTCATCCAGTCTGGTTGTGAAGTTTGCCGATTCGGAGAAGGAGCGGGGGCTTCGGCGGATGCAGCAGGTGGCCTCTCAGCTGGGAGTCATCAGTCCCATGACCCTGCACCTCGGAGCCTACAACGCCTACACGCAAGCTGTGAGCACACAAGTTTCTTTTCACACTTAGGATCTGATTCAAGTTTTCAAACCGAGAGGAGAATATGACCACTTGTCCAAGCTATTGAGCATTTACTTCACAATATCCTTATTAGGTTTGTTAATGTACACAAATCTGTACTGAGAGCTGTTCTTTAATATGTTGAACCTTTCATGGGTCATGTTTGATGCAAAGTAGCTCAAGCCCAACCAAACTGGTATTTACTTTCATGAGTACACACTAAAAAATGTTGGGTTGAAAAATAACCCAATTTTAACCCAACTGCTGTTTCAAAAAAGGACAAACCCCTTATTTCAGTTATTTTAACTCAACATTTTGGGTCAATTTTTTCAACCCAACTTTTGCATTGAATTATTTACCAAAAAGTTGAGTTATGATAATGTAATGTTGGGTTATTCCCGACCAATCTATTGGGTGGAATTATTTAACCCAAAAGTTGAGTTATGCTAACTCAATGTTGGTTGATTCATAACCCAACTATTGGGTTGAATTTATTTAACACAAAAGCTGAGTTATGCTCACTACAATGTTGGGTTATTCCCAACCCAACTATTGGGTTGAATTATTTAACCCAAAAGTTGAGTTATGCTAACTCAATGTTGGTTGATTCATAACCCAACTATTGGGTTGAATTATTTAACCCAAAAGTTGAGTTATGCTAACTCAATGTTGGTTGATTCATAACCCAACTATTGGGTTGAATTTATTTAACACAAAAGCTGAGTTATGCTGACTACAATGTTGGGTTATTCCCAACCCAACTATTGGGTTGAATTATTTAACCCAAAAGTTGAGTTATGCTAACTCAATGTTGGTTGATTCATAACCCAACTATTGGGTTGGATTTATTTAACACAAAAGCTGAGTTATGCTGACTACAATGTTGGGTTATTCCCAACCCAACTATTGGGTTGAATTATTTAACCCAAAAGTTGAGTTATGCTAACTCAATGTTGGTTGATTCATAACCCAACTATTGGGTTCAATTTGTTTAACACAAAAGCTGAGTTATGCTGACTACAATGTTGGGTTATTTCCAACCCAACTATTGGGTTGAATTATTTAACCCAAAAGTTGAGTTATGCTAACTCAATGTTGGTTGATTCATAACCCAACTATTGGGTTGAATTTATTTAACACAAAAGCTGAGTTATGCTGACTACAATGTTGGGTTATTCCCAACCCAACTATTGGGTTGAATTATTTAACCCAAAAGTTGAGTTATGCTAAGTCAATGTTGGTTGATTCATAACCCAACTATTGGGTTGAATTTATTTAACACAAAAGCTGAGTTATGCTGACTACAATGTTGGGTTATTCCCAACCCAACTATTGGGTTGAATTATTTAACCCAAAAGTTGAGTTATGCTAACTCAATGTTGGTTGATTCATAACCCAACTATTGGGTTGAATTTATTTAACACAAAAGCTGAGTTATGCTGACTACAATGTTGGGTTATTCCCAACCCAACTATTGGGTTGAATTATTTAACCCAAAAGTTGAGTTATGCTAAGTCAATGTTGGTTGATTCATAACCCAATTATTGGGTTGAATGTATTTAACAAAAAAGCTGAGTTATGCTCACTATGATGTTGGGTTATTCCCAACCAAACTGTTGGGTTGAATTATTTAACCCAAAAGTTGAATTATGCTAACTCAATGTTGGTTGATTCATAACCCAAGTACTGGGTTGAATTTATTTAACACAAAAGCTGAGTTATGCTCACCAAAATGTTGGGTTTTTCCCCACCAAACTATTGGGTTGAATTACTTAACCCAAAAGTTGAGTTATGCTAACTCAATGTTGGTTGATTCATAACCCAACTATTGGGTTGAATTTATTTAACACAAAAGCTGAGTTATGCTCACTACAATGTTGGGTTGCGCAATTTAACGCTCCTTGACCCAATAGTTGGTTAAAATGTATACATTTTACTGCTGGTTGGTCCTACTCCTTCCCAACTACTGATCCAAATTATTTTTATTCCATTAAAATATACTCAAAAGCAAGATATGAGTGACCTTTTTTTACAAGAATCTGTAAGTGCAAGTTAAAACTCTACTATGCAAAGCGAAAGCCATTTATCAACAACACCCAGAAACGCCGTCGGCTTCGCTGGGCCCGAGCTCATCTAAGATGGACTGATGCAAAATGGAGAAGTGTTCTGTGGTCTGACGAGTCCACATTTCAAATTGTTTTTGGAAACTGTGGACGTCGTGTCCTCCGGACCAAAGAGGAAAAGAACCATCCTGATTGTTATAGGAGCAAAGTTGAAAAGCCAGCATCTGTGATGGTATGGGGGTGTATTAGCGCCCAAGGTGTGGGTAACTTACACATTTGTGAAGGCACCATTAATGCTGAAAGGTACATACAGATTTTGGAATTGCCATCCAAGCAACGTTATCATGGACGCCCCTGCTTATTTCAGCAAGACAATGCCAAGCCAGCAGGGCTTCATAGTAAAAGAGTGCGGGTACTAGACTGGCCTGCCTGTAGTCCAGACCTGTCTCCCATTGAAAATGTGTGGCGCATTATGAAGCCTAAAATACCACAACGGAAAGTGAACAACTTAAGCTGTACATCAAGCAAGAATGGGAAAGAATTCCACCTGAAAAGCTTCAAAAATTGGTCTCCTCAGTTCCCAAACGTTTACTGAGTGTTGTTAAAAGGAAAGGCCATGTAACACAGTGGTAAAAATGCCCCTGTGTCAACTTTTTTGCAATGTGTTGCTGCCATTAAATTCTAAGTTAATGATTATTTGCAAAAAACCCATTTAGTGTGTTTTGTCTTCTGGGAGGAGAAATTGCAAATGTGACTTCGCACACGCAGTGTGATTTCTCAAGACTAAAACTCAACTGCGGGAGCTGTGTGGTGTTTATATTTAGCACGTTTAGAAAGGACATGCAAACGGGCAGTTGTTCAGAATCAGCTGTGAGAAAAGGAGCGCTTATGTGCGCCTGTCAACATATATGGACTGTCAAATATAAAAACATTAGACATGATGGTCTATTCCGCAATATATGTTTTATAATTTTCTAGCTGATTAATGACTTGAGGGGATGATTAAAAAACAAAAATGAATTGATGTGTTTTGGTGTCTGCAGACGTTCTTTTAATGATGTTTGTTATTGTATGAAAAAAACTCCTTGCAATATGCATTTTCTTGCGTCGGGAGCACACGCTTGCACTTAGTGCCGTCTTTAGCACCTTCAGCGCCCTAAAAAATAGTAGGTTTCATTGTAGATGCACTGCACGACTACTGCTATATATATAATAGTATATAATATTAGTATATATTATGTACTGTATATATCAGGGGTGTCCAAAGTGCGGCCCGGGGGCCATTTGCGGCCCGCAGCTAATTGTTTACCGGCCCGCCACACATTCTGGAAATGCTATTGCAAAAAATAAAAATGAACATTAAAAAAAGTGGAATGAGGTGAAATCTAACGAGAAAAAGTTGCAATGTTGACACAAAGCTGCCATGCAGGCTGTTATTTTTTTCTTTTGTTTTTCTTTCTTTTTCTTTTTTTGCCACTGCTCAAAAAAAAAAAATAATGTCAAAAAAATCCATGTTATAATTAATTATTCAGGAGAGAACACACAGAAGATAATACAAATAATAACAGAAGAAATGAACAAATTAAAAAGATGGTTTGACAAAAACAGACTATCTTTGAATCTCAGTAAAACTAAAATAATGCTATTTGGTAATAGTAGGAAAGAGCATCATACGCAAATACAAATAGACGG
Source organism: Entelurus aequoreus (assembly GCF_033978785.1). Taxonomy (NCBI): domain Eukaryota; kingdom Metazoa; phylum Chordata; class Actinopteri; order Syngnathiformes; family Syngnathidae; genus Entelurus; species Entelurus aequoreus. Next base: position 37,281,929 of record NC_084750.1, on the reverse strand, counting down.
AGTAGACATCGAAAGGGTAAAAGAAACCAGATTTTTGGGAGTATTAATAGATGATAAAATAAACTGGAAATCTCATATACAAAACATACAACATAAGGTAGCAAAAAACATTTCAATAATGAATAAAACAAAACACGTCCTGGGCCAAAAATCACTTCATATTCTCTACTGCTCACTAGTGTTACCATATCTGAGTTATTGTGCAGAAATATGGGGAAATAACTACAAATGTGCGCTACATTCGTTAACCATGTTACAAAAAAGATCAGTTAGAATAATACATAATGTTGGATATAGAGAACATACAAACTCTTTATTTATTAAGTCAAAAATATTAAAGTTTGGTGATTTGGTAAAATTGCAAACAGCTAAAATGATGTACAAAGCAATCTATAACCTGCTACCAAAGAATGTACAACATTTCTTCTCAACTAAAGAGGAGAAATATAACCTTAGAGGAAAAAATAATTTAAAACATTTATATGCACGTACAACACTTAAAACTTTTAGCATAACAGTATGTGGAATTAAATTATGGAATGGATTAAGTAAAGAAGTTAAAAATTGTACTGACATGATCCAGTTTAAGAGGTTGTTTAAATTAATAGTGCTTACAAAGTACAAAGAAGAAGAATTATGAGAAAAACTTCCAACCTTATTGAAAATATTCTTCATCTCAGTATGTTAATAATGACTGAATTAATTAATTACATATTACAAACTGTTGTATATACTAATTCATAGATGTTATTTTATTATATAAAAAGGTCAGTAAATGATTTTATATCATTGTAAATGCTTTGAAGTGGGAAAGGGGTAGGATTAAATAAGCTTTGCTTCTTCCTACTCCTTTTCGGGCATGATGTAAATGAAATGATATGAAATTGTGTGATGTATTATGATGTAAATGTGTTCATGTTCGAAATAAACTAAAAGAAAGAAAGAAAAGAAAAATTATTTTCAAAGCTCCAATTAGTTCAAATTTTTCACTTTAAAATGTTTTATGTGGTAAATAGTGCATATATTGTGTAGTTGCCATATAAAACCAAAGTTTTCTTTGACAAAAGCGCATAAAACAAACAAAATAATAGTTCAAACGTAAAATCGACAGATATATCTGAAGTTGATCTCGTAACTTAAGTGATGAAAGTAAAATTTAAAAAAAACGAATAAAAATGTATCACTTTATGAGTGGGGCACCTTTTGAATCCCAAATATATTTAGTGGTATTTTATTTATCTTTTCACTGTGATGACTCAAAAATATTAAATAATTAAAATCAATGGTGTCCCGCATTATTTATATTTTAGGTCTCTAATTACTAAATACTGCATATTTCAGTTTTACTATGAAAAACAAAGTTGTTTTTGACAGAAAAGCCATATAACCTTTTTTTTTTTTTTAAGTTGATATAGAGATCTACTGTAAGCGTTGAATAAAAAATAATAATACAAATTAGACTTATTTTTAACATTTTAATAACTGAGACCCTTTATGGTCCCCGGGACCCCTAAAGGTAAAATAAATACAAAAAATCCATATATTTTGTTATGGTTTGAAAATGAAAAATATCAAAATGCCCCCCACATGCTTTAATTTTTCCGTTTGCGGCCCTCAGTGGAAAAAGTTTGGACACCCCTGGTATATATAATATGTAAATATTACATATATTTTATATTGCTACTATGGTACACTTTTAGTCTACTTTATACCTTTTGTTTTCGCCCTCTTTTTTGTGCCCTTGTGTGCATTATCCTTTCCATCCTTACCCTTTCCACCCTTTGTAACTGAGCTACTGTGTGGAACAATGTCCCTTGTGGATCAATAAGGTTTGTCTAAGTCTAAGTCTAAAATGCCCAGAAAAAGGGGTACATATGCAGTGTGTCAGTGTGCTGAATGATTCAAATTCTAATAAAATGCTGCAAGTAAGAGGAGCATAACATGAATGTGCAGTAAATGAGTGTTTCCATGGTGAAAGCCACATAGTACATGCAAAAAACTCGTTGCACTCGTTATCAATTGTACACGGAGTCTTAGTAATAGTTCAATTTTATAGTTTTTGCACATGCTGTTCAGCGCGTTACATTTGGATCTTAGTAGATCGGGTCCATCGTCTTCTGTGCATTTCCAGCTGACAATCATATTTATTACATCATTTATTGTATGCTTCTATTGGGGGCAAAAAAGATCAAGCAAACATTGGAAGTGAACGGTCTTGCTTTGTTGATTTGCATTTGAAGTCATGATTAGATTAATGCTAACTTCTTAACCCCTCCCAGTTGATGCAACAGCAGGCGCTAGTGGCCCAATCAGCTTACCTCTCTCCTGTTGCCACGGTGGCGGCCGTTCAGATGCAACAGCTGGCTGCCCTCAACCCCAGCAGCCTAATTGCCATGCCGATCGCATCCATCACCCCCTCTTCAGGTAGCCAGAAAGCGGACATGCCAGACTCAGCCATTCGCTTCAGGGAGACTTCGTTGTATGAAGTTTTTATTTTTGCTTTGTTTTTACAGGTACAAGCACTCCGCCCTCCATGGCAGCCACGCCGGTTCCTGCCCTGCCTCCACCAATTGCATTGAGCAGCTACCCCTCAGTGCCAGCGCCACCTAACGGCCAATCAGCAAGCGAGACCCTGTACACCAACGGGGTCCATGCCTATCAAGGTAAAGTACAGCCATAAAATCCAATGTACCGTTGAAGGTATGAACTGCTTCTGGCAGGCCACCTGCTCACATGCAAGTGTAATTAGAATAGAATAGAATAGAATAGAATAGAAAATACTTTATTGATCCCTGGGGGAAATTCAGCACCACAGTTTGCTCACAATAAACAATAAACACTTGGGTATTTTTTACATGTGAATAATATAAATACAGTCTATTATACAGCATTATTCATATAAATACAGTCTATTATACAGCATTATTCACATGTGAATAATATAAACACAGTCTATTATACGGCATTATTCACATGTGAATAATATAAATACAGTCTATTACACAGCATTATTCACATGTGAATAATATAAATACATTCTATTATACAGCATTATTCACATGAGAATAATATAAATACAGTCTATTATACAGCATTATTCACATGTGAATAATATAAATACAGTCTATTATACAGAATTATTCACATGTGAATAATATAAATACAGTCTATTATAACAGCATTATTCACATTTGAATAATATAAATACAGTCTATTAAACAGTATTATTCACATGTGAATAATATAAATACAGTCTATTATAACAGCATTATTCACATTTGAATAATATAAATACAGTCTATTAAACAGTATTATTCACATGTGAATAATATAAATACAGTCTATTACACAGCATTATTCACATGTGAATAATATAAATACAGTCTATTACACAGCATTATTCACATGTGAATAATATAAATACAGTCTATTATACAGCATTATTCACATGTGAATAATATAAATACAGTCTATAATACAGCATTATTCACATGTGAATAATATAAATACAGTCTATTATAACAGCATTATTCACATTTGAATAATATAAATACAGTCTATTAAACAGTATTATTCACATGTGAATAATATAAATACAGTCTATTATACAGCATTATTCACATGAGAATAATATAAATACAGTCTATTACACAGCATTATTCACATGTGAATAATATAAATACAGTCTATTACACAGCATTATTCACATGTGACTAATATAAATACAGTCTATTATACAGCATTATTCACATGCGAATAATATAAATACAGTCTATTATACAGCATTATTCACATGTGAATAATATAAATACAGTCTATTATACAGCATTATTCACATGTGAATAATATAAATACAGTCTATTACACAGCATTATTCACATGTGAATAATATAAATACAGTCTAATATACAGCATTATTCACATGTGAATAATATAAATACAGTCTATTATACAGCATTATTCACATGTGAATAATATAAATACAGTCTATTATACAGCATTATTCACATGTGAATAATATAAATACAGTCTATTAAACAGTATTATTCACATGTGAATAATATAAATACAGTCTATTATACGGCATTATTCACATGTGAATAATATAAATACAGTCTATTACACAGCATTATTCACATGTGGATAGTATAAATACAGTCTATTATACAGCATTATTCACATGTGAATAATATAAACACAGTCTATTATACGGCATTATTCACATGTGAATAATATAAATACAGTCTATTACACAGCATTATTCACATGTGGATAATATAAATACAGTCTATTATACAGCATTATTCACATGTGAATAATATAAATACAGTCTATTACACAGCATTATTCACATGTGAATAATATAAATACAGTCTATTACACAGCATTATTCACATGTGGATAATATAAATACAGTCTATTACACAGCATTATTCACATGTGAATAATATAAATACAGTCTATTACACAGCATTATTCACATGTGAATAATATAAATACAGTCTATTACACAGCATTATTCACATGTGAATAATATAAACACAGTCTATTATACGGCATTATTCACATGTGAATAATATAAATACAGTCTATTATAACAGCATTATTCACATGTGAATAATATAAATACAGTCTATTACACAGCATTATTCACATGTGAATAATATAAATACAGTCTATTACACAGCATTATTCACATGTGAATAATATAAATACATTCTATTATACAGCATTATTCACATGAGAATAATATAAATACAGTCTATTACACAGCATTATTCACATGTGAATAATATAAATACAGTCTATTACACAGCATTATTCACATGTGAATAATATAAATACAGTCTATTATACAGTATTATTCACATGTGAATAATATAAATACAGTCTATTATACAGCATTATTCACATGTGAATAATATAAATACAGTCTATTATACAGCATTATTCACATGTGAATAATATAAATACAGTCTATTATACAGCATTATTCACATGTGAATAATATAAATACAGTCTATTAAACAGTATTATTCACATGTGAATAATATAAATACAGTCTATTATACAGCATTATTCACATGTGAATAATATAAATACAGTCTATTATACAGCATTATTCACATGTGAATAATATAAATACAGTCTATTATACAGCATTATTCACATGTGAATAATATAAACACAGTCTATTATACAGCATTATTCACATGTGAATAATATAAATACAGTCTATTACACAGCATTATTCACATGTGAATAATATAAATACAGTCTATTATAACAGCATTATTCACATGTGAATAATATAAATACAGTCTATTATACTGTACATTCAAGTACAGTCAAAAAGGAATTAAGAGCAGATGAAATGAAGCAGTACCGTGTGTGTGATTTAGATTGTGCTGCTAAAAGGCCATTGGTGATGATGTTTTTGTGTCACAGCTCAGAGTCCTGTCCTGGACCCCCTGCAGCAAGCTTACACAGGCATGCAGCACTACACAGGTGAGACTTTGTCGTGACACATTCAACAGGTGCAGGGGTGTCTAAACTCGAAAAAAACACTCAACAAAATGTGGGAAAAGATAGCAAAAATTGGTAATGTAAGGTGAAAATTTTCAAATGTTGATGCTAAAAGGGATAGGTACCATAGGGCAGTGTTTTTCAATCAATCATCAGTCAATCAATGTTTACTTATATAGCCCTAAATCACGAGTGTCTCAAAGGGCTGCACAAGCCACAATGACATCCTCGGTTCAGATCCCACATCAGGGCAAGAAAAAACTCAACCCAATGGGATGACAATGAGAAACCTCGGAGGGGACCGCAGATGTGGGACCATAATAGCTGAATAGACAAGCGTTTTGTCAACAACAAAACTCTAACCAACACATTTTACACAGAAATTAGGCTGTTATCAGGAAGAAGTACATCATGCCTGCGTACAATATCACAACAAATGGCAATCATGTGGTTATTGTCAGTACTGTCAGAAAACAAAGACTAAAACGAACTACAACCAACGCTAGCAATGGTTATACTGGTGAAAATAAGTAGAGCATGCTTAGCATTTTACCAAGGTATGCCTATAGGCTACAGTTTCAAACATTTCAGATTGCCATATAACTTGGTACATGTAGTCCACAATATGCAAACACGAATGAGGAATTATTTTACCCTGATTTGGCTGTTTCCATACGTTTCACATTGCCATGACACTTTAGATGCCAGTTGTAGAAATGTTATTGTTTTGTAATGATATTCACCACTGTCCCTTATTGTGTACTTCCTCCCCGCAGCTACCTATCCTGCCGCCTACAGCCTGGTGGGGCAGCCGTTCCCTCATCAGCCCACTCTGGTAGCTCAGCAGCCCCAGCAGCCACAGCAGCTACAACAGCGTGAAGGTCCAGAAAAGTTGTTGTACTAGCACAGTAGTACTACTGTGGATTTAGCCTACACTGTGAAAACGATGCATTTACTGTACCTAGATTTTCATAATTGCTTGTGAGGTAGTTGTAGCAGGAAGGGATGTCCCGATACAACTTTTTCACTTCCAGTACGATACAGAATTGGTTCCTTAAAGGCCTACTGAAACCCACTACTACCGACGACGCAGTCTGATAGTTTATATATCAATGATGAAATCTTCATGCCAATACGGCCGGGTTAACTTATAAAATGCAATTTTAAATTTCCCGCTAAACTTCCGGTTGAAAACGTCTATGTATGATGACGTATGTGCGTGACGTCACGGAGTGAACGGAAGTATTGGCACACCATTGTGTGCCAATACAAACAGCTCTGTTTTCATCGAAAAATTCACAGTATTCTGGAGATCTGTGTTGGTGAATCTTTTGCAATTTGTTTAATGAACAATGAAGACTGCAAAGAAGAAAGCTGTAGGTGGGATCGGTGTATTAGCGGCGGACTACAGCAACACAACCAGGAGGACTTTGAGATGGATAGCAGACGCGCTACTGTGAGTACAGCTTTGGCTTCCAAACATTTGATCGCTTGCCCACACGTGCGTGGAGCTATGTGCATGTCACGTACGTAAGTTTGGGGAAATATGTTTCTTGCCGACTCTGATGGCGGCCGGGGTGTCGTCGCTGTCCTCACCTTGACTTCCTCCGTCTCCGGGCCGCCGACCGCATCGGTGATCGGGTGAAGTCCTTCGTCGCGCCGTCGATCGCCGGAACGCAGGTGAGCACGGGTCGTGATGAGGTGCAGAGCTAATGTTTTTAGCATAGCTCTGTCGAGGTCCCGTAGCTAAGTTAGCTTCAATGGCGTCGTTAGCAATAGCATTGTTAAGCTCCGCCAGGCTGGAAAGCATTAACCGTGTAGTTACATGTCCATGGTTTAATAGTATTGTTGATTTTCTGTCTATCCTTCCAGTCAGGGGTTTATTTCTTTTGTTTCTATCTGCATTTAAGCCCGATGCTATCACGTTAGCTCCGTACCTAAAGTGTTTCGCCGATGTATTGTCGTGGAGATAAAAGTCACTGTGAATGTCCATTTCGCGTTCTCGACTCACATTTTCAAGAGGATATAGTATCCGAGGTGGTTTAAAATACAAATCTGTGATCCATAATAGAAAAAGGAGAACGTGTGGAATCCAATGAGCCAGCTTGTACCTAAATTACGGTCAGAGCGAAAAAAGATGTGCACTGCACTCTAGTCCTTCACTCTCACGTACCTCATCCACGAATCTTTCATCCTTGCTCAAATTAATGGGGTAATCGTCGCTTTCTCGGTCCGAATCGCTCTCGCTGTATTGTAAACTATGGGGAAATGTGAGGAGCCTTTCAACCTGCGACGTCACGCTACTTCCGGTACAGGCAAGGCTTTTTTATCAGCGACCAAAAGTTGCGAACTTTATCGTCGATGTTCTCTACTAAATCCTTTCAGCAAAAATATGGCAATATCGCGAAATGATCAAGTATGACACATAGAATGGATCTGCTATCCCCATTTAAATAAAAAAAATTAATTTCAGTAGGCCTTTAAGTGTTTGCCGATATGATCCGATATTAGCACGAATCATACTATATACTTTTATAATTTTTTTGTGTGCAATGTTAGAAATGGCTTGATCAATTGAAATAATTCAGAGAACAGCGGTAGGTATGAAAAACACTAAACTTTTGACAGATTTCTCATTTCGAAGTGGAGTGGTAATTTGTTTTTGACGACATCTCGTGGCTACAATACACAGTAAGTTCCATGATGCGGACACGTTTGTTACTGCTTCTGTTTTGGAGTTTTTGTATGTACCGTATTTTTCGGAGTATAAGTCGCTCCGGAGTATAAGTCGCACCGGCCGAAATGCATAATAAAGAAGGAAAAAAACATATATAAGTCGCACTGGAGTATAAGTCGCATTTTTTGGGGAAATTTATTTGATGAAACCCAACACCAAGAATAGACATTTGAAAGGCAATCTAAAATAAATAAAGAATAGTGAACAACAGGCTGAATAAGTGTACGTTATATGACGCATTAATAACCAACTGAGAACGTGCCTGGTATGTTAAAGTATAAACATATTATGGTAAGAGTCAATCAAATCCGATGAAATCTTATACCTCTAGTCTCTTAAGTGAATGAGCTAAATTATATTATTTGATATTTTACAGTAATGTGTTAATAATTTCACACATAAGTCGCTCCTGAGTATAAGTCGCACCAACCGGCCAAACTATGAAAAAAACTGTGACTTATAGTCCGAAAAATACGGTAGAAGTAATATGCAATTTATTATTTGATACTCGTTTATATTTACCAATGTGCTGTTCGAAACTGCAATATTGTTAAATTAGGGAAACTCGCGTTTAGCGTGTTTGCTATTGTGTGCTTAGCTGTTGTGTAGCTGATAGCTCCTTGTAAACCTTTTGTAAATGACTAAAATACAAGATCAACCTTGTGTGCTTATTGGCGGACATTTAGCTGTCATGGACAAGTAATCGCGCTGCGAGACTGCTCGTATCGGAGCACTCATATCGGAAATGTCAGCTGCAAGCCGATATCATCCGAAACTTGTTTTTTGCTGAAATTGAACAGATGTCATTATCGGGACAGCCCTAACCGCAGATATTTGTTTCATATGTAATTGCACAACCTCAGCTATTAAAAATGGGTCTCAATGCTCTTGTCCGTAGACTGTATGTTGTAAATACCCTCTGTATGGTTTGCCCTCTCTTTTCTTTATTCAAAGGTCCTGAAGGATGCAACATTTTCATCTACCACCTTCCTCAGGAGTTCACTGACTCTGAAATCCTGCAGATGTTCTTGCCCTTCGGAAACGTCATCTCAGCCAAGGTCTTTGTTGACCGCGCCACCAACCAAAGCAAATGCTTCGGTGAGCACACACACCGAAAATAAGTGGTTATTTCGACGATAAGTAAAGCAGCACACATCTTAGCAAATCGTGAAGAATGGGTTATGTCCTATGTATTACTTTTATATTACTTTTGTCCCAAAATAATCACCGGGCCCCATTCAGCAACCGTTCTTAAGAACAAATGTTGTTCTTCGGCCCACTTACGAAATTTTTAAGGAGATTTTTGTATTCACCAATGTTTTCTTAGCTGGGATTTGTTCGTAGGTAAGAACAAAATCCAGAGCACTCTTAGGGTGGCCTATTTGTTCTTAAGTGTGACAAGTTCCCTTACTTCTATTGTCTACTGTTAAATTAATATCATAGATAGATGGATGGATGGATGGATGGATGGATGGATGGATGGATGGATGGATGGATGGATGGATGGATGGATGGATGGATGGATGGATAGATAGATAGATAGATAGATAGATAGATAGATAGATAGATAGATAGATAGATAGATAGATAGATAGATAGATAGATAGATAGATAGATAGATAGATAGATAGATTGCGGAGCGCATATTTCCTGACCATGTAGACCTATTTGCCCGAAGTGACGAATATTTATTTGAACGCTTCAGGCTACCTCAGCTGTCCCCCCTTTCTTAAACTTACGCTATGACATTATGTATTCCCCCCGCGGGATAATACGAATTTCTCTTCTGTAATCTGTTTGTGTTTTCTCCGTGTGTTTGATGTACGGCTTTTCCGCCGGAATTGTGCCCTTATATGGGGAATTAAGGGCGTTTACCTACGCAAATTACGGAATTAAGGGTGTTAACATATGCATATTGGGGAAATAAGGGCATGTTTATATGCAAATTATGATAGACACGCACGCGCTAACCATTTGGCATTCAGTTACTTAAGAACAACAGGTGGGAACAATTTGGCCGTTTAAGAACACGTCATGAATTTGAATGGACTCCTCTTAGGAAATCACTTGGGGAGAAAGATAAGAGGAACTTATTGCTGAATGGGGCCCAATGTTATTATGACATCATTAGGAACTCATTGGGTACAGTATCCATTGCTGCTTATACCCCCCTTAATAGATACACGGGTGTTATGATGGTACGTTGTGATCCATAAGGCAATATTAAGCTAACTTACTATTGCAATTTGCTGAGCACTAACATCTCCCAGCATTGGAAATGCCGCAGTTTCTCCTTCGCCAATGCCTTCCTTCCTACTTCCACGTTGCTCCCCAGGTTTTGTGAGTTTTGACAACCCGTCTAGCGCTCAAACTGCCATCCAGGCCATGAACGGCTTCCAGATCGGCATGAAGAGACTGAAGGTGCAGCTGAAGCGGCCGAAGGACGCCAACAGACCTTACTGAAGGAGGTGAGCTGCATAGAGATAGATGAGGAGACGAGCTCGACAGCAGCTATAATGTGTGAGAACATTAACAAGTCAGTGGATGTAACGGAGAACTCAGTTCTTAGCTGAATGCTCTTCCTGTCAATAAAACTCACAGTAGATTGACTTTAATTAGGTGCAGCACTCAGTGGAAGTTTACATGCAATCATCACGGGAATGAATGCAGTATTTCTTTGTATCGATATTATCATTTGATCTTCTATATAATGCCAGATTGCAACAAGGGGTAATTTAAAGGGAAACTGCTCTTTATTTTGGAATTTTGCCTATCATTCACAATCCTTATGTAAGAGAAGAACACATGCATTCTAAATATTAAATACTGTAAATGTGATCAAAAGTCTGCTTGAAAAAAAACGTAAAAACATCCAAACACCTCCATTGTAAGTATATACTGTATGTAATGTAGTAACAGGCACATTTATAATAATATTTAATATTTACGTATTTTGCTCATTTTTAAGCATACACGGCGCATTAATTTCAAAAATGCATCACGACGTTTGCTGTTTTTTCAACAACATCACTGATGACTACTTGCTGCAGACTTCATCAGAGCCAACAAACTAGTGTTGTCCCGATACCATGTCCTGGTACCTGTACCAAAATGTATTTCGATACTTTTCGGTACTTTTCGATACTTTTCTAAATAAAGGGGACCACAACAAATTGCATTATTGGCTTTATTTTAACAAAAAAATCTTCAATACATTAAACATATGTTTCTTATTGCAAGTTTGTCCTTAAATAAAATAGTGAACATACAAGACAACTTGTCTTTTAGTAGTAAGTAAACAAACAAAGGCTCCTAATTAGTCTGCTGACATATGCAGTAACATATTGTGTCATTTATCATTATATTATTTTGTCAAAATGATTACGGACAAGTGGTAGAAAATGTATTATTAATCTACTTGTTCATTTACTGTTAATATCTGCTTACTTTCTCTTTTAACATGTTCTATCTACACTTCTGTTAAAATGTAATACTCACTTATTCTTCTGTTGTTTGGATGCTTTAAATTAGTTTTGGATGATACCACAAATTTGGGTATCAATCTGATACCAAATCATTACAGGATCATACATTGGTCATATTCAAAGTCCTCATGTATCCAGGAACATATTTCCTGAGTTTATAAACATAATATACATTTTTTTTAAACGAAAAAAGATTTTGTGATACTAAAAATGATCGATGTAATCATAGTAGTATCAACTTTTTAGTACTTTTTAGAGGCGGTATAGTACCAAATATGATTAATTAGTATCGGGGTACTATTCTAATACCGGTATACCGTACAACCCAACAACAAACATAATAAAACATCACTTACTGTACAAGGTCTGCTGTCATTAGGATGCCGACTGCTAAAATGTTCGTATATTCCCATTTAGTTAAAGAATGACTTGTAATCCTCACGAAGAAAATGGGGTGGAACCAAGTTTCTTTTCTTGTCGTTTTCGCCATTACCGGGTCTAAATTGGCTGTTAAAGTGTACCAACTTGTCGGAATACGTCCTCATCCTTCTACTATCCAGGTGAGAGGCATGATTTATGATCTACAATAAACTTCCATAAGCAAGGAAGCGAGGAAGAAACTTACCACTCGATGATGTCAATATAGGCACACAAGCTTGTGATCCCGGCGCCGCTATTTATAATTCGTCTGCGTTAGCGCTTGAAATAACATCGCTAATACTTGTTAATATTCAGGTCATTAAATTGAGTATTGTTGGCGGTTTTTGGACGGGTTATTTATTGGGTTTTATGGTCGGAAGGCGGACCTCCAATTGGCTCCATTGTAAGCGGACTGTTATTTACGTTTGTTTAATATTTAGAATGCATAAAAAAATGCATTCGTCGTCATGTCTTTCATAATGATTGTGAATGATAGGCAACATTCCAAAATAAAGTGCAGTTCCCCTTTAAGGATACATTTCATATCGATTTTTTATCAGACTAAAGAGCCTTATCTCATGAACCTTACTTACATGAACAGCATGTTTTTGTCTCTGCATGGTCGCATGTTTACAATTTCTCCCGTGCTTTCTGTATCGCGTGCAGAGGATTAAGCGCATTAATTAAACCAGTGTTTTGTAACCATTTATTACACATTGCGGTCATTGTTAGGCCGCCCAAAAAAATATCTGTTTTTCAGTTGCAATACACTTTTCCACCACTTGTGGCAGTAATGACAATCTCTAACAAACAAGTAGTCTCGAGCTAAAGTCATAGAGAAGTTTCTTAAGTGCAAAAATGATGACTGACGTGGTGAAGCTGTATTTGTATTTGTTCTTTAACTTTATTGCCAGTTTATATATCCATTGTTAATTTAGTTTCATTATTTTGCAGCAACATAATTGCATGACAATGTATTTTTCATTTATTTATATAGTGTTCTTACGCAGTACATTTGGTTAGTACTTATATTTCTAATCAGCCTGACCTAAGGCTAAGGTTTATGTGTTAAATAGATAATAATCTTTGTGATTAACACGTGGTTTCATATCATTTGACAAGGTTGTAAACTGTAAGTAGGTTAGATATAATTATTGAATACAATTAAACTCAAGAGTGAGATTACCAATTCAGTGTTAATGTATTATTCTGTAGTGGAAAAGTTAGGCCCCGGTCAAAAAGGTTAAGAACCCCTGAATTAAACGATGGCGTTGCGAATTATTTTGGCCTCTTTCCAATGTGAGAGTGTGTGAAATGTAATGCAGAGGAGCGATCGCAATACAGTCAGCTGGGCTGCAGGCGTGGCTCCTGTTTGTGTCGGTGTATTGATTGACCAAAAAAAAAAAAATTGACGCTGCCAGAGAGACACTACCAGCTGCAGTCAATTATAGTCGCTAACGAGCAGTTAATTGGGTTCAGCCTTGTCAAGTTAAAACACATTCTTTAACCTTCATCGCCACTTATTAGTTATAGATTTGTACGAATATATCACTTTATGTCAAAATTAATTCAGCATTTTGCATGTACGTTGCATGAGTGTATGTAAACTTCTGACCAGAACTGTGTAAGTTTCTATGCATATTTTATGAATATATTACAGGGATGAGTTTTAGGTCCATGTCCACACAAATAAATGTTTTCAAAAACGCACATTTAGCCCTCTGTAAGGGCAACTGCGGTTGTCCACCATGCGATGACGTACCGTACATCGTCTGTGAAATCCCCGTGAGAGAGAACAACAATATGTTTGAAGTTATTAGCTGTAACCGTATGTCACCTGCAAGCATCAGATACCAATAGTGATTAACTCTGTTACATATGAATAAAAAATATCAGCATTTTTTGTAGCGGTGTAGCGCATACTTGCCAACCCTCCCAATTTTCCTGGAAAATTATCCCGGGGCAACCATTCTCCCGAATTTCTCCCGATTTCCACCCAGACAACAATATTGGGGGCGTGCCTTAAAGCAGTGGTCTCCAACCACCGGGCCGCGGACCGATTGGTTCCGGGCCGCGTAATAAATTTTAAAAAATAAAAATAAAAAATTGTTTTTTTTGTTTTTTTTTAATTAAATCAACATAAAAAACACAATAAATACATATTGTGTATGTGCATGTCAATATAGATCAATACAGTCTGCAGGGATACAGTCCGTAAGCACACATGATTGTATTTCTTTATGGAAAAAAAAAATGAAAAAAAAAAAATCCCCCCCCCCCCCACTGCCTTTGCGTGCCGGTCCAGTCACATAATATCTGCGGCTTTTCACACACACAAGTGAATGTAAGGCATACTTGGTCAACAGCCATACAGGTCACACTGAGGGTGACGTATAAACAACTTTAACACTGTTACAAATATGCGCCACACTGTGAACCCACACCAAACAAGAATGACAAACACATTTCGGGAGAACATCCGCACCGTAACACAACATAAACACAACAGAACAAATACCCAGAACCCCTTGCAGCACTAACTCTTCCGGGACGCTACAATATACACCCACCGCTACCCCCCCCCCCCTAACCCCGCCCACATCAACCTCTCCCCCACCCCCATCTCCCGAATTCGGAGGTCTCAAGGTTGGCAAGTATGGTGTAGCGTGCAAGGACAGGAGTGGAAAAAGTGTCAAAAGATGGAGCTAACTGTTTTAATGACATTCAGACTTTACTTCAATCAATAACGGAGCAGCATCTCCTCATCCGTGGCTCACTAGTGCAACAACAACGCCGGAAATGCGTCCCGTGAAAAACCGTCCGACCGGAACTCTCTAATAACTCAAGTTCCGTGGGGGAGTTATGTAAAGCCACTACGCTGGTATGTTTTAGCGTTTCCATAGCGAGATATAAGTTAGAACTTTACGCTACTTTATATTAGGGCTGCAACAACTAATCGATTAAATCGATTACAATCGATTATTAAAATAGTTGCCGATTAATTTAGTCATCGATTCGTTGGATCTATGCTATGCGCATGCGCAGAGGTTTTTATTTTATTTTATTTATTTATTAATTTTTTTAATAAACCTTTATTTATAAACTGCAACATTTACAAACAGCTGAGAAACACTAATCAAAATAAGTATGGTGCCAGTATGCTGTTTTTTTTCAATAAAATACTGGATAGGATAGAAATGTAGTTTGTCTCTTTTATCCAATTATTAATCGATTAATCGAAGTAATAATCGACAGATTAATCGATGATCAAATAAAGCGTTAGTTGCAGCCCTACTTTATATTAGAAATGGCAACAGCAGAGGGTGAATGTCCCATAACGAGAAGATAGTGAAAAAGAAGAAGCACATTTTCAGGACTTATGCAGATCCCAAATACAGATCAGAAGGTAAGAAAAGTTGCGTTTGCATAATATTACGAAACGAAAGGAGTTGGGGGTTAAATCACCAAAATGATTCCCGGGCGCGGCGCCGCTGCTGCCCACTGCTCCCCAAGGGGATGGGACAAATGCAGAGGACAAATTTCACCACATCTAGTGTGTGTGTGACAATCATTGGTACTTTAATCTTTAATCTTTAAAACGGCAGATAATATGTCTGCTAATGGGTGCCTTATACACACACAACATAGTAATACTTGTATCTCTCTACCGTAATCCATCAAGCGGTGCGGCTTCAAAGTCGTACTCAAACATTTTGACGGATTTTTGAGCGCCGTGTGTAATGTTCTGTATTTTCAACGGAACATTTAACGTTTTGGTGCCGTTTACTGGCGTCAGTCTGCACGTATCTCTTATGTGTGACTGACATCTACTGGTCACACATGTCATTACACCGTGTACCAAATAAAATTGCTTCAAGGTCGGTAAGCACAACCAGAATTATGCCGTACATTAGGCACACCGGGTTATAAGGGGCGCTGTCGATATTTGAGAAAACGAAAGGATATTAAGTGCGCCGTATAGTCCGAAAAATACGGTAATCGATTTGAGTTTGCATCGTATATTGTACACATATAATAAAAATATGCGTTTTTTAAAATGCATGTTTGTGTGGACATGTTTTGTTCCAGTGAGTACCTGCAATATCATCCTTAGATCAGACATGCTGTGTAGTCTTCTGCCCCGCCATTAATTTTTCTTTCACTTTTCATTTATTGTTTTTGTGCTGTGCCATGCGCCATTTTTCCTGACACAAAATCACCACGCTCAAGACCGTCCCGTCGACATACATATATCGTGGAGATGTGCGTCGCTATGGCTACGGTTGCTTAGCAGCCACTTAAACCTCCCCCCCCCTCCTTCTCACCGCGTCGTAAGTTAATTGGCCTGTGTTGGTTGCTGTGGCGATATTGCCTGTGATGGTTGCCGTTAGCGTTTGTTTTTGTTGTTTTTTTTTATTCATTTTTGGGACCGTTGCCTTGATTCACCATGCTCAACTGCATGGCGGGTTACTGTGGCGACCGTGAACTGTGTTTGGTGCGTTGTGAGTTTCCTCTTATTATTTTGTCGTGGTTTGAATCCTTGCAAACACTGATCAATAAGTCACATCACCTCCGTATCTGTAAGGAACTGATTATCATGACATGTTCCAAATTTCAATACAACCAAAACAAGTCCATCAAACATGGATGTAATACATTTGTTGTCGTTTTGTTTCTTCTTCTTTTTTTTAATCTGTCATGATTATCATTCTTACATTTTCCCTTTGTTTAGTTGGTCGGTGTGGTAGTTTTCTGTGAGGTCATGAGGGGGTTTTGTTTGCTATAACTCAATTCCATGTGATTTTGTGCTTGAACTTTGGTTGTTTTTGTGAGACTTGAAATGCAATGATTGTGTTTGTCTACATCGTGGAGCAGGTAATGTTTACGTCCAAAGATGTGTGGTAATGTACAGTCGCAATCAAAAGTTTACATACACTTGTAAAGAACATAATGTCATGGCTGTTTCGAGTTTCCAATAATTTCTACAACTCTTATTTTTTTGTGATAGAGTGATTGGAGCACATACTTGTTGGTCACAAAAAACATTTATGAAGTTTGGTTCTTTTATGAATTTATTATGGGTCTACTGAAAATGTGACCAAATCTGCTGGGTCAAAAGAATACATACAGCAATGTTAATATTTGGTTACATGTCCCTTGGCAAGTTTCACTGCAATAAGGCGCTTTTGGTAGCCATCCACAAGCTTCTGGTTGAATTTTTGACCACTCCTCTTGACAAAATTGGTGCAGTTCAGCTAAATGTGTTGGTTTTCTGACATGGACTTGTTTCTTCAGCATTGTCCACACAGGACTTTGGGAAGGCCATTCTAAAACCTTAATTCTAGCCTAATTTAGCCATTCCTTTCCCACTTTTGACGTGCGTTTGGGGTCATTGTCCTGTTGTAACACCCAACTGCGCCCAAGACCCAACCTCCGGGCTGATGATTTTAGGTTGTCCTGAAGAATTTGGAGGTAATCCTCCTTTTTCATTGTCCCATTTACTCTCTGTAAAGCACCAGTTCCATTGGCAGCAAAACAGTCCCAGAGCATAATACTACCACCACCATGCTTGACGGTAGGCCTGGTGTTCCTGAGATTAAAGGCCTCACCTTTTCTCCTCCAAACAAATTGCTGGGTATTGTGGCCAAACAGCTCAATTTTTGTTTCATCTGACCACAGAACTTTCCTCCGGAAGGTCTTATCTTTGTCCATGTAATGTCAGATGAAACAAAAATTGAGCTGTTTGGCCTCAATACCCAGCAATATGTTTGGAGGGGGAAAGGTGAGGCCTTTAATCCCAGGAACACCAATTCCTACTGTCAAGCATGGTGGTGGTAGTATTATGCTAAAGGCATGGCTAAATCAGGCTAGAATTAAGGTTTTAGACTGGCCTTCCCAAAGTCCTGACTTAAATGTGTGAACCAAACTTCATGAATGTTTTTTGTGACAAACAAGTACCGTATTTTTCGGAGTATAAGTCGCTCCGGAGTATAAGTTGCACCAGCCGAAAAAGCATAATAAAGAAGGAAAAAAACATATATAAATCGCACTGGAGTATAAGTGGCATTTTTTGGGGAAATGTATTTGATAAAACCCAACACCAAGAATAGACATTTGAAAGGCAATTTAAAATAGATAAAGAATAGTGAACAACAGGCTGAATAAGTGTACGTTATATTAGGCATAAATAACCAACTGAGAACGTGCCTGGTATGTTAACGTAACATATTATGGTAAGAGTCATTCAAATAACTATAACATATAGAACATGCTATACGTTTACCAAACAATCTGTCACTCCTAATCGCTAAATCCCATGAAATCTTATACGTCTAGTCTCTTACGTGAATGAGCTAAATAATATTATTTGATATTTTACGGTAATGTGTTAATAATTTCACACATAAGTCGCTCCTGAGTATAAGTCGCACCCCCGGCCAAACTATGAAAAAAAACTGCGACTTATAGTCCGAAAAATACGGTATGTGCTCCAATCACTCTATCACAAAAAAATAAGAGTTGTAGAAATGATTGGAAACTCAAGACAGCCATGATATTATGTTTTTTACAAGTGTATGTAAACTTTTGATCGCGAGTGTAAGTGTGAGACTAAGTGAAATGATGCACATTCTCCTGACAGCCAGCGTCCTCTGAAGTAGACGTTTGTTTGTCCACTGAATCTAGGAAAAAATAGCCCTAGTGCGCGTCCGCAAAAGTCCACTGTCAAGGACGCTTTCTGTCAGGGGCTGTTTAAATTTATGTCAAGAGACAGAAGAAGAAGAACCGTGTGTTTATATCTGAGACACTACTTTTGAAGGTTTCAGGTAAAGCTGTTTGGTTTATGTGACATGTGCTGAGGAACTGCATTCCTATTAAGGAATTCTGGGAGACCAAAAACATCAAATTTTTGATAAATGTCGTCACTGTCCAACCAAAAAGCATGTATCTTCTCAGACTTCGACAGATTTCCAGAAATCGAAAAAACCCAGGCAAAGAATAAAGAATTTAATAACTAAATGGCGTAGCATAGCCTTAATGGTCTTTATGATTATGCCAGTACATGCTAGCTAATGCATACACCATCAACTGTGCAATAGGATGCGAGTGTTTTGGGCGTCCTCTAACACAATGTCAACATTTGCATTTTGAAATATGGGAAATTTCACATGGAGACAAATATATATATATATATATATATATATATATATATATATATATATATATATATATATATATATATATATATATATATATATATATATATATATATATATATATATATATATATATATATATATATATATATATGTACATACAGTACAGGCCAAAAATTTGGAGACACCTTCTCATTCAATGTGTTTTCTTTATTTTCATGACTATTTACATTGTAGATTGTCACTGAAGGCATCAAAACTATGAATGGACACATGTGGAGTTATGTACTTAACAAAAAAGGGTGAAATAACTGAAAACGTGTTTTATATTCTAGTTTCTTCAAAATAGCCAGCCTTTGCTCTGATTACTTTTTCGCACACTTTAGGCATTCTCTCGATGAGCTTCAAGAGGTAGTCACCTGAAATGGTTTTCACTTCACAGGTGTGCTTGAAGCTCATCGAGAGAATGCCAAGAGTGTGAAAAGCAGTAATCAGCGCAAAGGATGGCTATTTTGAAGGAACTAGAATACAAAACATGTTTTTAGTTATTTCACCTTTTTTTGTTAAGTACATAACTCCACATGTGTTCATTCATAGTTTTGATGCCTTCAGTGACAATCTACAATGTAAATAGTCATGAAAATAAAGGAAACACATTGAATGGATTGAATATATATATACAGGTATATATTCTGTGACATTACTGAAAACTGCTAGTAATGAAGTTGTCTGCAACTCCAACTACCATATATAGAAGGATGGAAAATTCTGAATGTGAATCATACTTTAAGGTAATAATGTTTTATAATCATGCTGTATGAAAATATCATCTTAAGGAAAAAATAAAAAAATAAATAAATCAATTCGGCATCTTCAGAATGGATCTGACTATCATTTAAAAAGGTTTCCCTTTAGGGGACCTGTTTTTTTGTCCCCATACCGTCAGAGGTTCCCTATAGGTGACTGTGTAAACAGAGCGATGTCCCCATTAAGTAAGCATTGCCAGAAAACACACACACACACACAATTTGCCTTGTGTTCTAATTATAGAATTGTTTTATTTTATCCTAAAAAATGCAATTTGGAGATACATGCTCTTGTTGGACAATGACCATATGTTTATTTAGACTTTTAAATCAACATACATTTGTCCTGCTCAGTGAAACCGGGCATCTGCATGCGACCAACAAGAAGTAGGACATAAAAAGTACTTATTATAATATAGAGTACATTTTTCAACATTTAAATAAACTAATATGCAGTATTTTTATCAGTTCAGCCTCAGAGCCGAGTAGAAATACTTCCATCAAAATTAAACTAATATAATAAGCGGAAAATAAAAATTATAAAAAAATTAAATTAAATAAAAATTGATGGTCTTTCCTCCAAAGTCAACTGGGATAGGCTCCAGCTCACCCATGACACTGAATAGGTTAAACCATACAAAATGAACAATAAAAGAGTAATGGTAGTAATAAAATCTATCCATCCATTCCGTATATTGCTTGTCTTCATTTGTCTCACAGATGAAGCTGGTGTCCCCTGGACTGGATGCCAGAGGACAAATCATGCAGTGTTTATCATGAAATACAATAAAACAAAATGTAAAGACTAACAAAATAAAGTCAATTTTGGTAGTAATTTGAAAATAAATGTATTTTTAAAAATACTCCTATTTACCTAAGAGGATGAAACAGGCCCTGGGAGGATATGGACATCAAGTAGTGGACATAGAGAGAGAGCGAGAGAGAGAGAGAGAGAGAGAGAGAGAGAGAGCGAGAGAGAGAGAGAGAGATCAGAAGGCATAAGAAAAAGTATCTGCATTTGATTGTTTACATTTGATTATTAGCAATCCGGGGAGGGTGTTAGTTTAGGGTTGTAGCTGCCTGGAGGTGAACTTTTATTGCGGTTTTGAAGGAGGATAGAGATGCCCTTTCTTTTATACCTGTTGGGAGCGCATTCCACATTGATGTGGCATAGAAAGAGAATGAGTTAAGACCTTTGTTAGTTCGGAATCTGGGTTTAACGTGGTTAGGGGAGCTCCCCCTGGTGTTGTGGTTATGGCGGTCATTTACGTTAAGGAAGTAGTTTGACATGTACTTCGGTATCAGGGAGGTGTAGCGGATTTTATAGACTAGGCTCAGTGCAAGTTGTTTAACTCTGTCCTCCACCTTGAGCCAGCCCACTTTAGAGAAGTGGGTAGGAGTGAGGTGGGATCTGGGGTGGAGGTCTAGAAGTAACCTGACTAGCTTGTTCTGAGATGTTTGGAGTTTAGATTTGAGGGTTTTGGAGCTGCTGGGGTACCAGGAGGTGCATGCGTAATCGAAAAAGGGTTGAACGAGAGTTCCCGCCAGAATCCTCACGGTGCTTTTGTTGACCATAGAGGAAATTCTGTAGAGAAATCTCGTTCGTTGGTTAACCTTTTTGATTACCTTGGTTGCCATTTTATCACAGGAAAGGTTAGCCTCTAGAATGGAACCTAGGTAGGTGACCTCATCTTTCCTGGTGATAACAATGTCACCTACTTTTATGGTGAAGTCATTTACTTTCTTAAGTTAGATGTGGGACCCAAACAGGATGGATTCTGTTTTACCCAAGTGTATGGATAGCTTGTTGTCAGCGAGCCAGGTGCAAGTTCTACAGAGCTCAGCACTGAGGATTTTCTCCACCTGTGACTTGTCCTTGCCGGATACCAGCAAGGCAGAGTCATCCGCAAACAAAAACAATTCACAGTCGCATGCCGATGACATGTCGTTTATGTATATTAGGAACAGTAAAGGTCCCAATATACTGCCTTGGGGGACTCCACAGCTCACCGAGAGGGGGGGGGGGGGGGGGGGGGGGACACGGTGCCGTTCACCTCTACCACCTGCTCCCTCCCCTCCAAGTAAGATTGCATCCAGCTCCATGAGGTTTTGTTAAATTCGATTGCTCTGAGCTTATCCAACAGTATAGCGTGGTTAACGGTGTCAAAGGCCTTCTGAAGGTCCAGCATGACCATGCCGCAGTATTTGCCTGCGTCCACCTCATGTTTGATGTGGTCGGTCAGATAGAGAAGGCATGTGTCAGTGGAGTGGTTAGTTCTGAAGCCGGATTGGAATTTGTACATGAGTTTATTAGTGGCAAGGTAACTATCGACCTGTTCATAAACTATTTTCTCCATTACTTTCGAAACGGAACTGAGAATAGAAACAGGTCGGTAGTTTCCAGGTTCCAATTTGCTTCCATTTTTAAAGAGGGGAGTTACTCTTGCTATCTTAAAATCTTTTGGTACTTGGCCTTGTGTAATTGATAGGTTTATTATGTGCGTGATGATCGGGGCAATGATGGAGGCAGAGTCCCTGAGGAATCTGGAGGGAATATTATCAAGGCCGGTGGCCTTGTTAGGGTGGAGCGCGCTCAATTTTTTAAACACCTCATCAGCTGTGACCATTTCTAATTTGAAATCATCGTTGGATACTCCTAGCTTTCTGTAGAAGGCTTTAATGTGTTCTACACCAAAGCGACCAGAGTGGTGGGACAGCTTGTTGACAAGGGGGGGGTTTTCTTTGCACGAATATATACTTGGAACATTGTTTTAAAAAATTATTACAAACAAAGTGCTGTGAATGACTTGCAGCCAGCCAAAATAGGCTTTTAATATTCATCAGGTACCACAATATGTAAATCTCCTTTACGGATATGTATTTTGGTACCTCGGAAAACTAAATTGTGTGAAAACCAAAGCAATTATTCCAAGAATTATCTAAATCTGTTCTAAACACATTAAAATACAAACACAAAATAGGAAATGATTATAGTTTTACATGCAAAAAAAAAAACTATGGTAAATACATACAGTACAGGCCAAAAGTTTGGACACACCTTCTCATTTCAATGAGTTTTCTTTATTTTCATGACTATTTACATTGCAGATTGTCACTGAAGGCATCAAAACTATGACACCTGTGAAGTGTCATAGTGTCATTTCAGGTGACTACCTCTTGCAGCTCATCAAGAGAATGCCAAGAGTGTGCAAAGCAGTAATCAGAGCAAAGGGTGGCTATTTTGAAGAAACTGGAATATAAAACATTGTTTTCAGTTATTTCACCTTTTTTTGTTAAGTACATAACTCCACATGTGTTCGTTCATAGTTTTGATGCCTTCAGTGACAATCTGCAATGTAAATAGTCATGAAAATAAAGAAAACGCATTGAAATGAGAAGGTGTGTCCAAACTTTTGGCCTGTACTGTACATGAAATGGATGAATGAACATTTATTGAAGACTGGTTGGCGAAGATGGTGACATGTGGAGAGGAAGAAGGGGAAAGCCACATGTACTTTACCACAAGTTATTTCTTGAATTTAGTAGTGTTCTCACCTTCTTTTTGAAGGTTTTACAACTTTCTTTGGCCAAATAATGGCTTATTTTGCTGGCGTAAATAATTTCAGAGACTGAGTCCCTGTCCATACGGGATCGTTTGAGTCATTATTTTTTGCCCAAAAAAACACTGTCCACACACGGATCAACAATGCCCATATCGAGAATTGATGATGACATAATGCATAAGCCACACCCCCATGTGGCGCTGTAAACATATACAGACAGAAATACTGGAAGGTAACCTCACTAAAACCCACATTACGCTAAAACTGAAGGAGATCTAGAGTCGAGCTGTGGCAGTTGGTCGACTTGTCTCCCTGACATGATGAACTGAGCGTGGTTGTAAGAGTTTCTAGTATGCGTTTGTGAAAATGAGTTTATAAATGACGGTTCGTCGTTATCAGAAAGTCGTAGCTTGGCCACATAATGATGGGTGAATGGAGGAAATTTTGGCATTAAAACTAAAAAAATAAAGACAACTTCAGATTGATTTCTTTGTCTTACTTTGGACAGAAATAGAACAAACACATTCTGAAAATATCACAATAAAAATATAGAAAAAAATACAGACAGTGGTAAAGTTTCGATCCATGAAGGAAAGAAGAAAGTGAATGAATGTTTATAAGTGAATACATTTACATATGCATAAAAATGTGTTTTCTTTTGTATTCTTTTTTAAGTATTTTTTTAAGTAAGATTTATCACAACCTTTTTCCAAAACACAATATAGATTGTGAGATATAACAGGATAGAAAATACATTTATCATTTGTTTTCAAAATGGTTACAAAAAAGTGGAACTCCAAAAATTTACCGTGGGACCCCATTTTGAAAATTCCTAGCGCCAACACTGATGGAGTATTGGTGCGTGCAAAACCGCAGCAGGCGGCTGTGGCCTGCGGGCCGGTTCTAATACTAATCAAATATCATCCCGGGGGCCATAGATCATTCAGATCTTGACTTTGACACCCCTGCCTTAGTGAGTATGTGGCATACTCACTAGCTGTATTGACACTGCACTGACAATGTGTTGGTTGCAAAAAGTCACCACATACGACCTGCAATTTAAATTAATAACAAACATAATGTTGTTTTTTTTAAATAATAGCTATGCAGAAAGGACAATAAAACGTGCAACTCTTGTCAATGAGCCAAATAGTAAACAGAAAAATAAGATTAACATTATTTGGCGTTGTAAGATCAAAATCGTCCTACACTACAAAAGTTTTGGTACGTCTGCAGATGCCCTGTTTGCAACACCCCCATCACCTGACGGATGGTGGGACTTGGAAAGAAAATGATGGTCGCCTCAGTCTCAAAATCTCAAAAATGCATAATGGAAGCGTAAAAACCAAAGACATTGGCGTGGACACCGACCACAATTCCTATTGTGCATGTTCTTAATTCATTTGCCTGCCAAAATGAGATTATTTATAAGAATGTGTGTACACTTGCAGCAGTATGACTGAGCTGCATGGACGCCATTACTGAGGTGGCCCTGCCAGCGTGGTCAGTGTGTGCTTTGGTCCTTGCATTTTCTTTTCACGACTAGGAATTGAAAAACCAAATAATGATTGGTTTAATTACATTTTATTTTGAAACACAAAAAAACTAATGTTTAAAAAAACAAAGCGTTCTTCTTTTTTAATGTTGAAGAGCAATAACTACATGTAAAAAAAACTGTTTTATTTTAATTTTATATTTTGTGTAACCAAAATTAAAAAACGAAAAAACTCACCAAAATTTTTATTTTTTTTCCTATTCCGACACCAGAACTAGAAGTTGCTACTAAAAACAGACTGTGAACTGGCATGTTCGTCCGTGTACCTTCCATTCATTATATTTCCAATTCTTTGGAAATATAAAATTTGGGCCATTTTTTTCTATTTTCATTTCTGAAACAAAAGTTTAATTTAATTTATTTAATGAGACTTTTTTTTAAACGACAATAGGACGCCTGCTGAACAAAAATGGTCCGTGTACTTTCCGTTCTTTCTATTTACAATTCTGAAATGCAAAGCGAAAAATTTAATTAGGGCCGGTTTTTGATTTTTATTATATATGGCAGATTTTTAAAACAAACAAAAAAGGGTTGATTTTCATTCAAATATTGCCATCAAATTTGATTTCGTGCTGTTGTCCTTTTATGGATTTTTATTTTTCCAGATAAACACAAAAATCGAATATATGTTCATCCAAAATGCCAAAATGCGTGTTTATCTGTGTGATGACAAATTAAACCGGAAGCAGTACTTTAGCTTTTCCTTTGCATTTAGCGTGTTTTTACCATGACGGTAACATCTTTGTTCAGCAGGAGTCCTATTGTCGTTTTAAAAAAGTGTCCAACTTTTGTTTCAGAAATTGAAATAGAAAAAAATGGTCCAAAATGTGTTTTTCTGATTTGCATTTAAGAATTGGAAATAGAATGAACGGGAGGTACGCGGACCCTTGTCTTTGCAGTCTATTCAATTGAATATAGGTTAAAAAAGGATTTGCAAATCATTCTGTTTTTATTTACGATTTACACAACGAGCCAACTTCAGTGGTTTGGGGTTTTGTATTTCAAATTTTTTTGTTTGTTTGTTTGTTTTTCAATTCCCATTCATG
Organism: Entelurus aequoreus; assembly: GCF_033978785.1. NCBI lineage: Eukaryota > Metazoa > Chordata > Actinopteri > Syngnathiformes > Syngnathidae > Entelurus > Entelurus aequoreus. The sequence continues at coordinate 37,255,637 of NC_084750.1, read as the reverse complement.
GAAAAAAAAAAAATGTATTGACCAAAACGTACACTAACCCAGCATGGGTACAAGCAGTGTGCATTAACACCACTAAGAATGAGCGTAAACAAATGTCTACTTATTTCACATGCTTTAAAATGCCTTTTTTTTGTCTTTCCCTTTCTCTCCTCTTTCTGTCTCTCTCAATTTGTTTTGTTTACCTCCAGAAGAATTTAGGAGTTCAATCAAGAGAAAAAAAAACCACCTCGGGGGATGTCCCGGCCTTGTTTGGTTGTTTGACCAACCATGTTAGCACAGGAGCGTCGCCGCACAAAAAGCAGCGTCACGTGCTAAACGCTTTCCTCGAGCAGCAGCCAAACGCAGTAACGTTATCATCAAAAAGCATACCGAGCGGCTGGATGAGTTCCTAATCATTCCACAGCGGGATACATTCATACGATGTACATATTCTAGTGTCAGTGTTCTACATGTTAAAAGAAAAACCACATCACTGGTGAGATGTGATACTGAACAGGGTTCTACTGTATAGTGATTTGTGTCAGAAGGGGAATGGAAATATATTCTGTGTGACCTCAACTGGTCATTTTGTTATGTAGTTAGTTTGATTTTTATGATGGGATTTTAAAACAGAAAGACGCTTGAGTAGATTCTGCTGTACAAAAAAAAAAAAATACTACTTTTCAAATTCACAAAGTGGAAGGAAGGGCTGGGATATTTTATATCTTTTATGTTGTATGCTTAATTTGTTTAGTAATCAATTTGATGAGAAGTACCGGTATGTGCATTTTTTTTTTTTTTTTTTAAACTAATTTAAGAAAAGAAGATAATGGATTCCTTCAAGACAATGAATATACTTATTATAGAGTTTTTAATGACATAAATTTAAGGACATGTTTCTTTATTTATTCTCTACAATCGCTGTTTTAAAACAATAAAGTACAATTTAGAAGAAAACGTTGTGGTTTGAATGTGTGAACACTTTGAAATGAAAAAAATATGAATGATGTTGCTCTAACTTGTGGTCTTTCCCCATGTAGGTTTTCTAGAAAAGTGCAGAGGAGCAAGATAACTTCAATAAAACAAATGGTAACACTTTAGTATGGGGAACATATTCACCATTAATTAGTTGCTTATTAACTTGCAAATTAGTAACATATTGGCTCTTAATTAGTCATTATTAAGTACTTATTATGCCTTATTCTGCACGGCCTTATTATAACCCTAACCAAATAACTCTTAATTAAGTCTTTGTTACTTAGAATATGTTCCCCTACTGTCCAAATAGGGTTAGGGTTAGGGTTAGAGATCGGTAGGTCGTGAGTTCAAACCCCGGCCAAGTCATACCAAAGACTATGAAAATGGGACCCATTAACTCTCAACATCAAGGGTTGGAATTGGGGGTTAATTCACTAAAAATTATTCCCGGGCTTGGCCACCGCTGCTGCTCACTGCTTCCCTCACCTCCCGGGGGTGATCAAGAGTAATGGGTGAAATGCAGAGAATAATTTCGCCACACCGAGTGTGTGCGTGACAATCATTGGTACTTAACTTTAAAAATAACTCTAAATTAAAGGCCTACTGAAAGCCACTACTACCGACCACGCAGTCTGATAGTTTATATATCAATGATGAAATCTTAACATTGCAACACATGCCAATACGGCCGGGTTAACTTATAAAGTGCAATTTTAAATTTCCCGCTAAACTTCCGGTTCGAAACGCCTCTGAGGGTTGACGTATGCGCGTGACGTCAATCATTGAAACGGAAGTATTCGGACACCATTGAAGTCAATACGAAATAGCTCTGTTTTCATCTCATTATTCCACAGTATTCTGGACATCTGTGTTGGTGAATCTGTTGCAATTTGTTCATTGCATTATGGAGAAAGAAGCTGAGCAAGCAAAGAAGAAAGTTGTCGGTGCGAAGTGTCTATTTTGCGAGGGAAGTCAGCAACAACACGTACACAGCCGGCGCTTCTTGGTTTACATTCCCGAAAGATGCAGTCAAGATGGAAGAACTCGGACAACAGAGACTCTTACCAGGAGGACTTTGATTTGGATACACAGTTGCGATAACGTGAGTACACAGCTGCGCTTCCAAACATTTGATCGCTTGCTATAACTAGCTCGAGCTAGTAGCTAGGAGCTAGGAGCTAGCATTAGGATTAATTTGTGGCATATTAAATATAAGCCTGGTTGTGTTGTGGCTAATAGAGTATATATATGTCTTGTGTTTATTTATTGTTGTAGTCATTCCCAGCTGAATATCAGGTCCCACCCGCGCGCTTCCAAACATTTGATTGCTTGCCCGTACGTGCGTGTCATGTACGTAACTTTGATTAAATATATAAGCTTTATGAACCTGGATGGTTATGAATTATTCACCACAAACAGAGTTGGAAAAAGGGGAGGAGGAGTAGCACTTTTTGTAAATCATGATTTAAAATGTTGGAAAATTGACAGCAAATCAACTGCTATAGCTGGAATTTTTGAATGTATTACTGTAGAAATTGAAGTAGAAAAATCAAAAAAAATAAATGTTAGTTGTGTTTATAGAACACCTGGATCATGTCTAGACACATTTAATCAAAAATTGGACTATTTGTTTAATAAGTCAAACAAGCTCCATATTGTGTGCGGTGATTTTAATATTAATCTTCTGAATCCCATGGACAGTACCAAAACAACCGATTTTATAACAGGATTGTACAGTAATAATTTTTTTCCCCTTATCATAAAACCTACCAGAATAACAGTAGACTTTGCCACACTGATAGATAACATTTTCACCAATCAACCTGAGAATCAAATAACAGCAGGACTACTACTCAATGACATAAGTGATCATCTACCTGTATTCAGTATTTTCCACAATTTCTTTGATCAGAGAGGGACCAAAAAAGCAGTTCAATATAGATTTGTTAGACATCAAACGCCAGAAACTATGGCAGCATTCAAGTCTGAGTTATGTGCTCAAGACTGGGGGGAGGTTTACACCTCCACAGACCCAGATGAAGCATACGAACATTTTCTCAACATTTTCATAACATTGTATGATAAGCACTGTCCAATGAAAAAACATGACATTAAGGACAGCACTGTTAAGGACAAACCATGGATCACAAAGGGACTATTGAAGTCCTGCAAAAAGAAAAATTATCTTTACAGAAGACATTTAAAGCACAGAACCAAAGAAACTGAACACAAATATAAAACGTATAAAAATAAGTTAACACAAATAATAAAGCACAGCAAAAGAACATATTACTGTAACCTATTAGAACAACATAAAAATAGCATCCAGGGTACGTGGAAAGTTTTGAATGGTATCATTAAAAAAAACATGACAAATAAGGAACATCCAAGCTATTTCATAGAAAATAATCAAACTCTAAATGACCCTAAGGAAATAACGGATGCTTTTAACACCTTCTTTGTGAATGTTGGACCTAATTTAGCAAATGAAATTGTACAACCCGAAAACAGTGTCAAATTTAATGAACATACCATTCAAAGCAACTTAGAATCGTTTTTTATTTCCCCCGTCCATGAAAGTGAAATCATAGAAATTGTAAATTCTCAAGAAAACAAGAAGTCAACAGACTGCTGTGACTTGGACTTTTCTCTGATCGGGGAAATTGTTGATTTTATAGCTGTTCCCTTCACTTATGTATGTAATATTTCTTTTATAAAAGGTGTCTTCCCAAAGAAAATGAAAACGGCAAAAGTTATTCCCATCTTCAAAAGTGGAGATAAGCATCAGTTCACCAACTATAGGCCTATTTCTATACTCTCACAATTTTCAAAAATCCTTGAAAAATTATTTGTGTCAAGATTAGACAGTTTTATTGACAAGCAACACTTGCTAAGTGAACACCAATACGGCTTTCGACCAAACAGGTCCTCTTCCATGGCAGTGATGGAACTAGTTGAGGAGGTAACCACTGCAATTGATAAGAGGGAGTTTGTTGTTGGCGTTTTTATTGACCTGAGCAAGGCCTTTGACACCATCGATCATACATTGCTTTTAAACAAAATGCAGAGGTATGGTTTTAGAGGTCTTGCTCATGATTGGTTGAAAAGTTATCTTGGTGGCAGAGAACAGTACGTGCATATGAATAATGTAGATTCAGATAAAACGATTATAACACATGGAGTACCCCAAGGTTCTGTATTGGGACCAAAATTGTTTTTATTGTACATTAATGATATCTGTAAAATCTTTAAAAAACTCAACTGTATTCTCTTTGCTGATGATACAAGTCTGTACTGTTCTGGGCAAGACCTTGGCCATCTCTTAGGGACTGTAGAGAGTGAACTCCACATACTAAAGCAATGGTTTGATGCCAATAAACTATCAATCAACCTAAATAAAACAAAATATATAATTTTTGGAAATAGGAAAAATAACAAACAGTGTCATATAAGAATTGATGATATGGAGATAGAAAGGGTGTATTCAACAAAATTTTTGGGAATCCATATAGATGATAAATTAAATTGGAAACTGCACATAAATATACTTAAGACAAAGATGGCAAAAAATATTGCTATGTTACATAAAATAAAAAACTCCGTAAATCAAAAGGCTCTTATCATGTTATATAATTCTTTTGTACTCCCTTATCTTAATTATTGTGTCGAAATCTGGGGTAACAATTACAAAACAAACATTAAATCTATATTCTTACTTCAAAAGAAAGCGATTAGAATTGTAAATTATGCAGATTATCATGACCATACCAATGCTCTGTTTATTAAATTAAAAACATTAAAACTGCACGATCTTGTTGACCTCAACACTGCTATTGTGACGTACAAAGCTCATAACCACATGCTGCCTGGGTGTCTACAGGAGAGGTTTAAACCCAGAGAGAATCCCTATGACCTCAGAGGTTCAGCTGTCTTCCAGAAAGCTAAGATAAGAACAAGCCTAAAAAGTAGATGTGTTTCTGTCAGGGGGGTTCAACTGTGGAACAGCTTGGATTATTCCTTAAAATGTTCCAGTTCTATTCACACATTTAAAAAACACTTTAAGACCAATGTCTTGAAAAAATATATCACTCTAGAATCAACACAGTAGTTAATACTATGATCAATGTTAATTCAAATACTAAATGTGGGTTATAAATAATAATGGAAGTACAATTGTTTGTATATAGTATATAAATTGGTACAAAGGTTTAACATGTCTACAAGGATATTTCACATGCCTTTACTGTGTATATAATTGAACTGTGTTTATGTTATGTATAATGTGTATTTATAATATGTTGTACAATGGACATTCAATAATTTTCGGAAGTTTATTTTGTACTTGACATTGTTTATAGGGTTAGGCGCAATAAGTGTTCAACTTCAGCCTAAACCCTTTCGGTCTGCAACATTTTCATTTTCAATTTAAGAATGTACAACTGTTTGTTTATTTTGTTGACGATTGACCGAAGAATAATAAACTTGAATAAAAAAAAAAACCTTGGGTTAGGTGAACGGTTGTTTGGGCTGAGTGAGTGTGTGTGTTGTGCAGGTGTTTGAATTGTATTGGCGGGTTATATATACAGGATCCCGTCCATATTACCCGCTCGAGCTATAACTAGCTCGAGCTAGTAGCTAGGAGCTAGCATAACAAACACCTAGGTGTTTTTATGCGGGATTAATTTGTGGCATATTAAATATAAGCCTGGTTGTGTTGTGGCTAATAGAGTATATATATGTCTTGTGTTTATTTACTGTTGTATTCATTTCCAGCTGAATATCAGGTCACCCCCGGCTCTCACAGCATCTTCCACTCCCCACTAGTCCTTCACTTGCACTTTCCTCATTTAAAAATATTTCATCCTCGCTCAAATTAATGGGAAAATCGTCGCTTTCTCGGTCCGAATCTCTCTCACTTCATGCGGCCATCATTGTAAACAATAGGGAACTTTGCGTATATGTTCAGGTGACTACGTCACGCTACTTCCGGTAGGGGCAAGCCTTTTTTTATCAGATACCAAAAGTTGCGATCTTTATCGTCGTTGTTCTATACTAAATCCTTTCAGCAAAAATATGGCAATATCGCGAAATGATCAAGTATGACACATAGAATAGATCTGCTATCCCCGTTTAAATAAAAAAATTTCATTTCAGTAGGCCTTTAAGTCTTTGTTACTTAGAATTTACTAAAAGTGTTACCAAACAAATAAAAGGGGTGTAAATATGAATTTTCAGCAAACTACTGACTCTTGCTGTGAGCTAATGTGGAATATGTGTGATTGTGAAGAGACAGCTGGTGTGCTTTACGCATTCTGGGTTTGGCCGGACGTGTCCAAACGTGCTCACTTTGGCATGTCTGAGGCGCGACTAGTGCCTCATTTGTGCTGAAAAGTGTGGCTGGAAATGTAAAAAAAAACAACAACAAAAAAAACCCAGCAACTCACGTTAATTAAAATTCAAACTAATGCTTGACTGACGGTTTAAAAAGCATGCAGTAATTGTAATGTGGGAAAAGTGTATGGAGAGGTAGTTTGCAGTCTGCAAATGCACTGCAGCATACTGATGATGTTTACCATTTTGGCAACCAACATTTTTTTTTTTAAGACACCAATCTGTATGATGCAGTGCTCTGCGGCAGCAAACTGCAACCTTCAATAATAAAGACGGAAATATGAAACATTCTGGTCACAGCTTGGCAACGTTAACATAAAGCGGCGCTTAAAATTGAAAAGAAGGAGCTGTAACTTCACAAGAATCAAATCATACTCCATCCATTTTCTACCGCTTGTCCTTTTTGGGGTCGCGTGGGGGTGCTGGAGCCTATCTCAGCTGCATTGGGGCGGAAGGCGGGGTACACCCTGGACAAGTCGCCACCTCATCACATGGCCAACACAGATAGACAGACAACATTCACACACTAGGGCAGATGTGGCTCTTTTGATGACTGCATCTGGCTCTCAGATAAATCTTAGTTGACATTGCTTAACATGATAAGTCATGAATAATTCCGCTTAAAAATAACATTCAAAATATAAAACATTCTCATGCATTTTAATCCATCCATCCGTTTTTCTACCGCACCTGTTCAAGAAGTCGCGTTAATGGTAATAAGTATTTTAAATTCACCTTTGATCAGCACACCACGGACATTCAAAAAAGAAGTCAACAAAGACTGTCAGCTATCCGTAAACTTAAAGGACTATACGTTGCACCTCATCTCCCGTTATTACTGTACCAAAGCATCGTTCAACTCATCCTTCTGTACTGTTCCACATGTTTTTTCACTATGCTTTCTGGAACCAACCGGACCAAACTCACACGCATTACAAACATAGAAGCTAAAATCATTGGCCTACCCACACCCAACATTTCAGATCTAAACCACAGGTCCATCATTCGACTGGCAAACACAATAGTCCAAGATATGACTCACCCACTACACCAATACATCATCCCACTACCATCAGGGCGCAGGTACAGAACTATCAAATTCCGGAGGGCCCGCCTCAGGAAAAGCCTTATCCCTGCAGCTATACCCGCCCTAAACAGCAGGCCCGGCCGACCTGTCTGAAAAGCCTGTAAATGTGTTGGTCAGGTATGATGTCTTTTTGTTATTTTTGTTGTGTGTACCATTTAAAAAAAATAAAAATCAACAGCAAACAAAAGAGAGAAATAAATATGTATATTTACATAAATATATACAGTCGTGGTCAAAAGTTTACATACACTCCCAAGCCCTTCAAACCTGCACACGGGGCATAACAGAGACACCAGCATGCCCACTGTGGGCCAAGCGAGGAACCCTGGAACAGTGCTGTACAAAGGCACTTGGAGATGGAAGGTACAGGTGGAGACTTGACCAAGTCCTGAAGACCATCGCTGAAGCCATTAGCGCAGGACTGGCATGGCAAAACAGTTCCACTCCTCCAAGAAAACCATCGCATTTGTCAGAGCTGGGGACATGCCAACTCCTGCCAGAAGAACATCAGCAGGCATCCTGACGTCTGCAAGAGACTGGCAGTTGTTGGTGGACCTTGAAAACCAGTTGAAGTTCCCCAGCCATATCGCAGTCACCACCCTGCGACCAGACATTGCCCTGGTGTCTGAGTCCACCAAACAAGCGGTGCTGCTGGAGCTGACAGTCCCGTGGGAAGATCGCCTGGAAGAAGCCTTCGAGAGGAAGCTCTCCAAGTATGCAGGACTGGTCAGCGACTGTCAACAGGCTGGTTGGAGAGCAAGGTGTTTCCCTGTGGAGGTTGGATGCAGAGGATTTTCAGCCCGTTCCTTGGTCAGAGCCTTCAGCAGTTTGGGCATTGATGGAGAGAGAAAGACTGAGCCATCCGGAGTACCACCAAAGCGGCGGAAAGGGTCTTGAGACAAAACAGAAGTTATGTTGTTCGGTCCAAGTCGCTCCCCCTCCCCCAACGTTGACCTCGGCACTCTGACCCCGTATCTCAGCGACTGTGTCACAAACCTGGGGGTAAAGTTCGTACAAAAAAGGTTTTATCAATTACGCCAAATAGCGAAAGTGAAACCGCTTCTATCAGGACATGATCTTGAGAAATTAATCCACGCCTTTATCTCGACTCGTTTAGACTACTGCAATGCCCTGTATGTAGGCATTAGCCAGGCCTCCCTCGCCCGCCTGCAGCTCGTGCAGAACTCTGCTGCTCGTCTGCTAACACAGACCCGCAGACGTGAGCACATCACCCCTATATTAGCGTCCCTTCACTGGCTCCCTGTGCGTTACAGAATCAATTTTAAACTCCTTTTATTTGTTTTTAAATGTCTAAACAACCTCGCGCCAACATATCTCTCCGACCTCCTTCAGCCTTACTGCCCCACCCGATCCCTAAGATCAGCCGATCAGCTGCTACTGACGGTCCTGGACACAAGGCTGAAGCTTAGAGGTGACAGAGCTTTCGCTGCTGCTGCTCTCAAGCTCTGGAACGACCTACCTCTGAGTGTTAGACAAGCCTCCTCTCTTCCTGTTTTTAAATCTCTCTTAAAAACATACTTTTATTCCATGGCTTTTAACACTGAGTGATACCCATCCTGCAATGGCGCCCCATAATACACATGCTGTGAACCTGTTTTTATGTTTTTATATTTTATTTTTTTTTTTTTTATCGTGTTCTGTTTGTGTTGTGTTGTGTTTGCTCGGTTCTTGTATTATTTTTAACCTGCCCATTGTACAGCACTTTGGCTACCCCTGTGGTAAATTTTAAATGTGCTTTATAAATAAAGTTGATTTGATTTGATTTGATTTGAGATGGTTGTGGCTCAAAAGAGGAGATCCTTGGAGTCATGGTAGCTAGCTAGCCGTCTGGACACAAGCCAGGGGACTTAATCACCCCCAGTTGGGTCGCTTGGAGGAGGGTGTATGACCAGTTGAGAGACCCGAAAAGCCCGGTGAATCCAAGAGGTCATTGAGGATGTGTCCAGACTAGGTATGTACACTGCGAAGGACATAATGTCATGGCTGTCTTGAGTTTCCAATAATTTCTACAACTCTTATTTTTTTGTGATAGAGTGATTGGAGCACATGCTTGTTGGTCACAAAAAACCTTCATGAAGTTTGGTTCTTTTATGAATTTATTATGGGTCTACTGAAAATGTGACCAAATCTGCTGGGTCAAAAGTATACATACAGCAACATACATTAACAATTTTGGTGATGTAGAAAAGTTACAATCAAATCAAATGAGCTTCATGGCATGGCCTCTTAACTTCATGTGAGTCATTATGATTGACGACACCTGTTGACTTCTCTGAGTCCATTTAAATAGGGCTCGTGTGATGCAGTCATTAGACTCGGTTACAAACGCGACAATGGGAAAGTCAAAAGAACACAGCAGAGATCTAATAAAACGAATCATTGAATTGAACGAGTCAGGAAAGTCACTTGGAGCCATTTCAAAGCAGCTTAAGGTCCCAAGAGCAATTTGCAGACAATTGTTTGTAAATATAAAGTGCATGGCACAGTTTTGTCACTGCCATGATCAGTTTGTGAAATTAATGCACAGCCGTATGCCTAAAATCAGCAAAATATATGTTAAATGTTATTTCAATGTGCCTGTTACTACAATACATATATACTTACAGTGTGTATATAAAACATGAATGTAGGTGTTTGGATGTTTTTCAAGGCAGAATAGAGCGACTCCAATTCCATTGTAAATACATGACCACATGTATTTACTAGTTAGAATGCATTAGAAAAGAAAAGACATGTGTGCTTGTCTTACATAATGATTGTGAATGATAGGCACAATTCCCAAAAGAAAGTGCAGTTCCCCTTTAAGACACACCCCTAAAATAGATGTTGAATGTTATTTGAATGTGCCTGTTACTACAATACATACAGTATATAATTACAGTGTGTATATAAAACATGGATGGAGGTGTTTGGATGTTTTTCAAGGCAGAATAGAGTGACTCCCATTCCATTGTACGCTGACTTTTGACCACATTCACTTACTAGTTAGAATGCACCAGAAAATAAAAACGTGTGTGTGCTTGGCTTACATAATGATTGTGAATGATAGGCACAATTCCAAAAAAAGTGCTGTTCTCCTTAAGACTTAGACTTAGACTTCCTTTTATTGTCATTCAAATTTGAACTTTACAGTACAGATAAGAACGAAATGTTGTTGCATTAGCTCGTTGTAGTGCAGGATAAAAGAGTAATAAGGTGCAGATATAAATAAATAGATTACTGTACAGATAAATATATTGCACTTTTGCATATGCATCCACGTTTATAGATGTATGATATATTGTCTTTATATTCCAGCGAGTTAATCCATTTTTGGGGGGAATTGAGGGGATTATTATGATGCGTTCAAGAGTCTTATGGCCTGAGGGAAGAAGCTGTTACTGAACCTGGAGGTTCTGCTACGGAGGCTGCAGAACCTCTTTCTAGAGTCCAGCAGTGAAAACAAAACTTGGGTGGGAGGAGTCACACCCCTAAAGTATGCAAAATAGATGTAAAATGTTATTTCAATGTGCCTGTTACTACAATACATACAGTATGTGTACATAAAACGTTGATGGAGGTGTTTGTTTTTCAAGGCTGAATAGAGTGACTCCCATTCCATTGTAAGTTGAATTTTGACCACATTTATTTACTAGTAAGAATGCATACGAAAAGAAAAAACATGTGTGTGCTTGTCTTACATAATGATTGTGAATGATAGGCACAATTCCCCCCCAAAAAAGTGCAGTTCCGCTTTAAGACACACCCCTAAAGTATGCAAAATAGATGTTAAATGTTATTTGAATCTATGTTCTATTTCATCTATTTTGCATGGATGTTAAATGTTATTTGAATGTACCTGTTACTACAATACATATGTGTATATAAAACGTTGATGGGGGTGTTTGGATGTTTTTCAAGAGCTTTATTGGCATAATAGAGTGACTCCCATTCCATTGTACGCTGACTTTTGACCACATGTATTTACTAGTCAGAATGCATAAGAAAAGAAAAAACATGTGTGTGCTTGTCTTACATAATGATTGTGAATGATAGGCACAACCCCCCAAAAAAAGTGCAGTTCCGCTTTAAGACACACCCCTAAAATATGCAAAATAGATGTTGAATGTTATTTGAATGTGCCTGTTACTACAATACATATGTGTATGTAAAACGTTGATGGAGGTGTTTGGATGTTTTTCAAGGCCGAATAAAGTGACTCCCATTCCATTGTAAGCTGACTTTTGAACACATTTATTTGCTAGTAAGAATGCATGAGAAAAGGAAAAACATATGAGTGCTTGTCTTACATAATGATTGTGAATGATAGGCACAATCCCCCCCGTCCCCATTGTGGACTCCTTCCGTTTCTTGGGCACCACCATCACCCAAGACCTCAAGTGGGAGCCGACCATCAGCTTCCTTGAATTCCTTCTAAGTCTATAACAAGATCTGATGGCTCAGTTACAGCTCTTTTTATTACCAAATATGTGTTATATGTGTTTTATGTTGCACGATTGCACCAAGAAAAATGCCTAGTTTGTGAACCCGTTCTCAAACAATGGCAATAAAACTATTCTGATTCTGATTCTGAAAAAGTGCAGTTCCCCTTTAAGACACACCCCTAAAGTATGCAAAATAGATGTTGAATGTTATTTGAATGTGCCTGTTACTACAATACATATGTGTATGTAAAACGTTGATGGAGGTGTTTGGATGTTTTTCAAGGCCGAATAGAGTGACTCCCATTCCATTGTACGCTGACTTTTGACCACATGTATTTACTAGTCAGAATGCATAAGAAAAGAAAAAACATGTGTGTGCTTGTCTTACAAACCCCGTTTCCATATAAGTTGGGAAATTGTGTTCGATGTAAATATAAACGGAATACAATGATTTGCAAATCCTTTTCAACCCATATTCAATTGAATGCACTACAAAGACAAGATATTTGATGTTCAAACTCATAAACTTTATTTTTTTTTTGCAAATAATAATTAACTTAGAATTTCATGGCTGCAACACGTGCCAAAGTAGTTGGGAAAGGGCATGTTCACCACTGTGTTACATGGCCTTTCCTTTTAACAACACTCAGTAAACGTTTGGGAACTGAGGAGACACATTTTTTAAGCTTCTCAGGTGGAATTCTTTCCCATTCTTGCTTGATGTACAGCTTAAGTTGTTCAACAGTCCGGGGGTCTCCGTTGTGGTATTTTAAGCTTCATAATGCGCCATACATTTTCAATGGGAGAAAGGTCTGGACTACAGGCAGGCCAGTCTAGTACCCGCACTCTTTTACTATGAAGCCACGTTGATGTAACACGTGGCTTGGCATTGTCTTGCTGAAATAAGCAGGGGCGTCCATGGTAACGTTGCTTGGATGGCAACATATGTTGCTCCAAAACCTGTATGTACCTTTCAGCATTAATGGTGCCTTCCCAGATGTGTAAGTTACCCATGTCTTGGGCACTAATACACCCCCATACCATCACACATGCTGGCTTTTCCACTTTGCGCCTATAACAATCTGGATGGTTCTTTTCCTCTTTGGTCCGGAGGACACAACGTCCACAGTTTCCAAAAACAATTTGAAATGTGGACTCGTCAGACCACAGAACACTTTTCCCCTTCTTATCAGTCCATCTTAGATGAGCTCAGGCCCAGCGAAGCCGACGGTGTTTCTGGGTGTTGTTGATAAACGGTTTTCGCCTTGCATAGGAGAGTTTTAACTTGCACTTACAGATGTAGCGACCAACTGCAGTTACTGACAGTGGGTTTCTGAAGTGTTCCTGAGCCCATGAGGTGATATCCTTTACACACTGATGTCGCTCGTTGATGCAGTACAGCCTGAGGGATCGAAGGTCACGGGCTTAACTGCTTACGTGCAGTGATTTCTCCAGATTCTCTGAACCCTTTGATGATATTACGGACCGTAGATGGTGGAATCCCTAAATTCCTTGCAATAGCTGGTTGAGAAAGGTTTTTCTTAAACTGTTCAACAATTTGCTCATGCATTTGTTGACAAAGTGGTGACCCTCGCCCCATCCTTGTTTGTGAATGACTGAGCATTTCATGGAATCTACTTTTATACCCAATCATGGCACCCACCTGTTCCCAATTTGCCTGTTCACCTGTGGGATGTTCCAAATAAGTGTTTGATGAGCATTCCTCAACTTTATCAATATTTATTGCCACCTTTCCCAACTTCTTTGTCACGTGTTGCTGGCATCAAATTCTAAAGTTAATGATTATTTGCAAAAAAAAAAAATGTTAATCAGTTTGAACATCAAATATGTTGTCTTTGTAGCATATTCAACTGAATATGGGTTGAAAATGATTTGCAAATCATTGTATTCCGTTTATATTTACATCTAACACAATTTCCCAACTCATATGGAAACGGGGTTTGTACATAATGATTGTGAATGATAGCCACAATTCCCCCCCAAAAAGTGCAGTTCCGCTTTAAGACACACCCATAAAGTATGCAAAATAGATGTTAAATGTTATTTGAATCTATGATCTATTTAATCTATTTTGCATGGATGTTAAATGTTATTTGAATGTACCTGTTACTACAATGCATATGTGTATATAAAACGTTGATGGAGGTGTTTAGATGTTTTTCAAGAGCTTTATTGGCAGAATAGAGTGACTCCCATTCCATTGTACGCTGACTTTTGACCACATGTATTTACTAGTCAGAATGCATAAGAAAATAAAAAACAGGTGTGTGCTTGTCTTACATAATGATTGTGAATGATAGGCACAATTCCCCCCAAAAAAGTGCACTTCCGCTTTAAGACACACCCCTAAAATATGCAAAATAGATGTTGAATGTTATTTGAATGTGCCTGTTACTACAATAAATATATGTGTATTTAAAACATTGATGGGGGTGTTTGGATGTTTTTCAAGCGCTTTATTGGCCGAATAGAGTGACTCCCATTCCATTGTAAGCTGACTTTTGACCACATGTATTTACTAGTCAGAATGCATAAGAAAATAAAAAACAGGTGTGTGTTTGTCTTACATAATGATTGTGAATGATAGGTACAATTCCCCCCCAAAAAATGCACTTCCGCTTTAAGACACACCCCTAAAGTATGCAGTACGGATCATGTTTCTGCTGCCCCCTAGAGGCTAAACAAGCAAAAACAGCTGTACCGAGGACGGCATAAACCGCCCCTCTTTACAGGAAAGCTAACGTCACTTTTACGGTTTAACAACCCTTCGACCCAGTTTAAACACACTTCCCATTCCCTTCATACATCCATTTGTCTGCCGGGTCGCCATACTTGACTTAATATTCGAAGAGCCACCGTGTTTCCTCCCCCCTTTTGGTTTGAAGTGCCACTTCAAAGAAGAGTTGCCGTGGCGTTTGAAACACGACATCTTTTCCCCGGAGAATGAGGCGAACCTGAGCTGACTCAGAACGGGAAACTCGCTACTTGCGGCTCGTCAAACGCTCAGCAGCAAGTGGGAGTGTCTTTAATGGAGGAACTTTTATTTCATTCTGCCAGCTTCAACAGGAAAGGAGAATAATACGACACATACCTGCCCGCATACGGTCGAGAGGTAAGTTGGCACCGTTACTCCATGGACTCTCTGTTGGATTCGACTTTATCAAGCTTTAATTTAACTTTGGTTCCACTCTGGCGTGTTTTGATATTCGAGCCGTGTAAAGTTGATTTAAACGGCAAAAACCGACATGCGTGAAACATCAAAGTTTAAGCTAGCTAACATCAAAGTTTAGCTAGCTGACTGGTCCGAGCGTCAGCTGTTTATGAGAAGCGTGATTTAAAAAAGGCAATATGATCAAAAAAGCCTGCAGTTTCAGGGGTAAAAGTGGATTTTTGAATTCTGAAACGGTCCTACTCGGTTCACTCAGGTGCATTTTGCTACGTAAAAAAAAAAAAATTCGAACGTACATCAACAGTTGTTCCAGGTTCTTTTAACGGGAGAGTATTTAAAACGTGGTGAATGCTTGTGTTTGGTAATAAAAATACACTTAGTTTTTAGTGAAAACGTATTTTTTCTAGTCATCTCAATGCGTGGTTCCGCTATGTCCGGGTCACTCCCGGCTTGCGCCATGTGCGCGTACACGTGATGGTGACTACGAATGTGTGTGTGCGTGCGTGCGTGCGTGCGCGCGTTAGAGCCACTCCCAAAGCATGATGTACGCAAACAGCGTAGAATGCAGTGACACAGGAAGTGGGCGCCTCTTGTTTAAAAACCATCTTCAATACAATCCACTCCAATTTATTTATATACAGGGTTCGTACGGGTGCTTAAAAACCTTGAAAATGCTGGGATTTTAATGTTGTTTTCTTTTTTAAATGTATTTATTTATTTTTTTGGCCTGTCCAGCTTCTCAGGCAAATCATATTGTTGATGTAGATTAGGGCTGGGCGATATGGCCTTTTTTAAATATCTCTATATTTTTAGGCCATATCGCGATACACGATATATATCTTGATATTTTGCCTTAGCCTTGAATGAACACTTGATACATATAATCACACCAGTATGATGATTCTATGTGTCTACATTAAAACATTCTTGTTCATACTGCATTAATACATGCTCATTTTAAACTTTCAGGCAGAGAAGGAAATCACAACTAAGTCATTTTACCAAAACTGTATTTATTAAACTGTTATTAAGCAGTGGCACAAACATTCATGTCATTTCCAAAACAAAAAGTGCAAGATTAGTGGCACAAACATTCATGTCATTTCCAAAACAGAAAGTGCAAGATTGTCAGAGACATTTTAAAACAAGCTATTAGTGCACTTTTGTGCATGACGTCACTAAAATGACTTATCAAAACAACACTAAATTAAAATGCACTTTTTGTACAGAACGCCACTACAATAGTTTAAAAACATGCTGTCACACAAGATATTTCAATAAGTGTCAAATAAAAATGAGCTGCATAATAGGAAATCAAATAGTGTACATCCTTCGCTATGTGGTAGGTTCCTGCGGACATTATCTCCTTTTGTCGTGGATTATTTTTTTCATACGGTGTTGATCTGGAAATGTTTGCCTCGGCATTTTGATGGTGTGGGCGTGTGGCACCGAACGGAGATGTTGACATGCGGAGTAAGCACTCTTGATTCTCTAGCGGGTGACTTTTCAAATTATGCTACATATTAGCAGGAATGCTACTTTTTGTAGAAACGCTTTTGCCCCACACTTGACAAATTACAGTTGTCTGTTCGACATATTCCCTCTTGAAGCCAAACCACCGCCAGACGATGGACCCCCTGCTGTTTTTTTGGGGAATTAATTCTTCCTTCATTTATTACCAGATTCGCACCTTCTTTCTCTCGTATTACCAGTCGCACCACAGCTAACTTTAGCCATGCTTCTACCTCTCTGCTGCGCGAGGGCGTATACGTATGTGACGTATGACGTGACAGTATGTGACGTATGTAAGAATGTGCGCTTGCTGTCTGAGAAGGAGACACAAGAAAGAGTGGGAAGAGCCTATTGTGTAATGCCAGCAGCTAAAAGCAACTGCGTGAGAACATATTCTCCGATATCACCATATAGTCATTTTCTATATCGCACAGAGACAAACCCGCGATATATAGCGTTTATCGATATATCGCCCAGCCCTAATGTAGATACAAATTTACTTTACAAAAGAAGTGTGGGATACTTCTCTTGTTGCCTTATTTGTATTTTACTTTATTAAATGTATTTATATTATCATTTGGTGCAGCCGGGCCGGAGCAGGAGGGGATAGAAAGAGAAAAAAAGGAAGACAGAGAGGGAAATTGTGGGGACAAGAGGGGGATAAGACAGGGAGACAAAAACAACAGCAAACACAATAATAACAACAACAATAGAACAACATCAGCAAATACGATATGTACAAATATGATGGTAAAAGTGATAGCAAAGAAGCAGTTAGTGAAATAAATAATAATACAGAAATGACAAGGAGCATTATTACACTACAAATGGAGCAATACAGATACCAATAGAAATAGCGCTATTGATAATGAATAATACCAATAATTTACCTCTATTATCAACAATACAGTTGTTCAAATGCAACAATACATATATGTAATGATAACTAGAGATACAAAAGAAAGCAGAGAAATGGAGGGGAAGAAAGAGAAGCCAGCTATGTTGTGTTTTCAAGGTTTGAAAAAATCTTGAATTTTGGGTGAAGTGCTTGGAAATGTTCATCATATTTCTCGGCAGTCTAGACTCAATAGGCTAATTATGAAATGGAAAAAAAATAAAATACAACATTTAATACACAATGTTGGATATAGAATAATACAATATAGAGACCATACAAACACTTTAATTAAATCCAGATAATTGACATTCAATGATTTGGTGCATTTGCAAACAGCTAAAATTATGCACAAACAAACCTGCTAGCCAAGAATGTACACCCATTTTTCTCAACAAAGCAGGAGGAATATAAACTTAGTGTCAGGGACGGCGTGGCGAAGTTGGTAGAGTGGCCGTGCCAGCAATCGGAGGGTTGCTGGTTACTGGGGTTCAATCCCACCTTCTACCATCCTAGTCACGTCCGTTGTGTCCTTGGGCAAGACACTTCACCCTTGCTCCTGATGGGTGCTGGTAGCGCCTTGCATGGCAGCTCCCTCCATCGGTGTGTGAATGTGGAAATACTGTCAAAGCGCTTTGAGTACCTTGAAGGTAGAAAAGCGCTATACAAGTATAACCCATTTATCATTTATTTATTTATGTCTGTTCATGTTTTTGTTTTGGCCATGTGTTTGTTTTTTGGACTCTTTTTAGTTCCTGGTTGCACTTCCTTGTTTGTTTGTTTCCATAGCAATTCATTAGTTTTCACCTGTCTTGTCACGCACCTGTTTCACGTTTTGAGTCACGCACCTGTTTTCACTGATCATGTCACTATTTAAATCTGTCTGTTTCTGTTGTTCGTCCTGGCGAACTCACACTATTTCATCACTCTGCTTCATGTCATGTCACAGTTCTTTGCCAAGTAAGTTTTGTTCATTTATGCCACAGTTAGTGTTTTTGTTTTATTGTTCATAGTTTCTGCCTTTGTGCAAGTTTTGTGTTTATACCCAAGTTTTGTATTTCCGCCTTTGTGCGCGCCTTTTGTTTCCAAAGTCAAGTTTTTACCTCCGCTGTGAGCGCTTTTTGTTTATTCCTTTTTTTGAGAGTGAAAATTAAATCATGTATTTAAATACACGTCTTGCCCGCGCCAATTTTCCGTTGCCTTCCGGAGAAACAAAACCCAAGAACCAAGTCCTGACACTTAGAGAAAAATCTAACTTAAAACCTCTGTATGCTAGTACAACACTTAAGACCTTTAGCATAGCCGTATGTGGAATTAAATTATGAAATGGATTAAGTCAGGGGTGTCAAACAAATTTTAGCTCAGGGGCCGTATGGAGGAAAAACTGTGCACACACGGGCCGGACTATCAAAATCTTGGCATTAAAACTGAAAAATAAAAACAACTGCAGATTGTTTTCTTTATCTTACTTTGGACAGAAATAGAGCAAACACATTCTGAAAATATTACAATAAAAATATAGAAAAAAAATCCCGGCAGCGGTAAAGTTTAGATCCATGAAGGAAAGAAGAAAGTGAATGAATGTTTAACTGAATACATTTACATATGCATAAACATGTGTTTTCTTTTGTATTATTTTTCTTAATGAATTAAGTAACGTTTATGACAACCTTTTTCCAAAACACAATATAAAATGTGAGATATAACAGGATAATGCATACATTTATCATTTGTTTTCAAAACGGTTACAAAAAAGTGGGACCCCAAAAATTTACTGTGGGACCCCATTTTTATGACCTGACGGGGTCCCTGGGACCCCATTTTGAAAATTCCTAGCGCCAACACTGATGGAGTATTGGTGCGTGCAGAACAGCAGCAGGCGGCTGTGGCCTGCGGGCCGGTTCTAATACTAAACAAATATCATCCCTGGGGCCATAGATAATTAACCCAGCCTTGACTTTGACACAAAGGGCGTGAATAAAGAAATCAAACAATGTACTAATTTGATCCGGTTTAAAGGCCTACTGAAATGAATAGCAGATACATTCTATGTGTCATACTTGATCATTTCGCGATATTGCCATATTTTTGCTAAAAGGATTTAGTAGAGAAAATCGACGATAAAGTTCGCAACTTTTGCTCGCTGATAAAAAAAAGCCTTGCCTGTACCGGAAGTATTTACAATGGAGCGAGAGAGATTCGGACCGAGAAACTGATGATTACCCCATTAATTTGAGCGAGGAGGAAAGATTCATAGATGAGGAACGTTACAGTGAAGGACTTGAGAGACAGTGATGGACGTATCTTTTTTCGCTCTGACCGTAACTTAGGTACAAGCTGGCTCATTGGATTCCACACTCTCCTTTTTTATTGTGGATCACGGATTTGTATTTTAAACCACCTCGGATACTATATCCTCTTGAAAATGAGAGTCGAGAACGCGAAATGGACATTCAGTGCCTTTTATCTCCACGACAATACATCGGCGAAATGCTTTAGCTACGAGCTAACGTGATAGCATCGTGGTTTAACTGAATATAGAAACAAAAAAAATAAACCCCTGACTGGAAGGATAGATAGAAAATCAACAATACTATTAAACCGTGGACATGTAAATACACGATTAATGCTTTCCAGGCTGGCGAAGGTTAACAATGCTGTGCTAACGACGCCATTGAAGCTAACTTAGCAACTTAGCAACGGGACCTCACAGAGCTATGCTAAAAACATTAGCTCTCCACCTACGCCAGCCAGCCCTCATCTACTCATCAACACCCGTGCTCACCTGCGTTCCAGCGATCGGCAGAAGGACGAAGGACTTCACCCGATGCGTTTGGCGGCCCGGAGACGTAGGAAGTCAAGGTGAGGTCGGCGGCTAGTGCGGCTAGCGCTCCAACAAAGTCCTCCTGGTTGTGTTGCTGTAGTCCGCTGCTAATACACCGATTCCACCTACAACTGTCTTCTTTGCAGCCTTCATTGTTCATTAAACAAATTGCAAAAGATCTCCAGAATACTGTGGAATTATGAAATGAAAACAGAGCTTTTTGTATAGGATTCTACGGGTACCATAACTTCCGTTACTCTGACTTCGTCACGCGCATACGTCATCATACCGCGACGTTTCAGCCGGATATTTCCCGGGAAGTTTTAAATGTCACTTTATAAGTTAACCCGGCCGTATTGGCATGTGTTGCAATGTTAAGATTTCATCATTGATATATAAACTATCAGACTGCGTGGTCGGTAGTAGTGGGTTTCAGTAGGCCTTTAAGAAGCTGTTCAAACTAAAAGTGTTATAAAGTACAAAGAAGAATTATGATTAACGTCATGAATTTATTGAAAATGAAATGTTAAAGGTTCGTCTCATTAAGCGAATCATAACTGATTTACCTACTTATGAGAACAACTGATGTATTTAGAAAAAAATGATGTAATTTGAGTACAAATTTAGAACATAAAGTATGTGTTAGTAATTGCTATGAAGAGAATAGGGGGAGGACTATATAAGCCTTGATTCTTCCTACTCCTTTTTGGACATGTAAAGAAAATATGTAAAATATATGATATAATACTGTGTACATGTTCGAAAAACAATTCCACCAAGCAACTAGCAAAGGGCGTAGAATGCAGTGACACAGGAAGTGAGCGCCTCTGTTTAAAAATCATCTTAAAGATGCGCCGTCTGTACAATAGTGTTTCTTATGAGCATTCGTACTTATGTGCAACATAAACCTAGTTCTGTTCTCAGTGTACTACAGAAAGAACACTGCTTTTTGTTAATCGCCAACAGGAATAGAAGAATAGAAAATGGGCTCCATTGTTGCCCTTTGTTGTTTGTGTCTCAGTTCCTCTGAACGCAAGTACTGTACTGCTTGATGGAACGCTCCGTGCATGATTTCACCTCGTGGGTTAATAAGGATGATTGTGAGAAATGTGAAGGGTCGGCTGAGAATTACAAGGCAGGAGCTGGTTAATGATCTTGGGTGGACCTGGCGGAAGGGGCCTTATTTTATTGAAACTTTAAGTACTTTCATTGTCAATGTTTTCGTACATGTAAGACATACGGAAGAACGGAGATACCGTTTCTCTCTGGCATTGAACTCTGGAGCAAATTTCCAAGCTCGGGGAGAGACGCCAAACAGTTTGTGATTTCAAAAATCAAAAAAACTTATTTTCTTTACAAAACAAAAACACTAAACATATCTCAGCAAAACAACTCAAGTCCAGATTGTGGGGGAAAAAACAGCACTACTGGATTTTGTACTTCAAGGACCGCCGATAGTCTCAAGTCATTGGGAACATGTTCCCGGTCCTCCCTATGCTGGCTCTGCAGGAGTTTAGTCAATGATTTTCCTGTGGACGTCTGTACAAAGGGTGTAAATAAAAAATCAGTAGGGAATGAAATAATTATTACAGTACAACTTTGTACTAGCAAGTTTTGGGCCCTGTTCAACAGAAAAAAACATTTTCGTGTAAGTCCAGGCCCCATAATGTACCCAAGGTTTGAATAAAATCCTGCAGTCATGTACAAAGTTCAACCTGAACCACTGGGAGGCCGTTATCTGCTTCCCTGTTTGTTCACAGTTGTAGTCAAACCACAATGAGCAAGATAAATCATTGTTATCATTGTTACAGATTAGTGACAAGCTGTGTCAAGTCACCTGCAAGAGTCACTCTGACTTTATAAGTGCAATATAATGGGGGGGTTAAAGTCCAGGCACACAATCCAGTTTTTTAGGGTTTGATTAGCACCAAAGGGAAATATAACGTTATAAAAATAACGTTGAAAATAATTGTGTTTGTCAGCAATAATTTGTGGGACAATTTATCATCCAGCAAAATGAATTATCAGGCCAGGCATATTAAAGGGGGTGTTTGCAACATTTACACAGATGCCTAGAGGGCGCTAACTTTCCATTGTATTTTACACAGAGTATCCCGCCCTCTTACAGCTTATAGTACGCAATGACGTAACTACGTACGTACGTAACACATGAACGCGTTTTGGGTGTTAGCGAATAATAACAATTTGTATATAGAGACCGGGTGAGTGACCGCTGTAAACACCAATAATTTCATTTGGGCAAGTAAAAAAATTTACTACACAAACTTAGTAATTGTGAAAAATATAGACCGTTTTAACCTAAATGTGTTCTGTTAAACCACTAATGATAACACAAGCGAGCCAATACTGTTCTTCTTTTTTTTTGCTTTGAAAACTGTTACTGTGAGCAAGTTGCTAACAGCCCCTTTAACATTAAAGTTTGGCGATACTGCAAATTTAGGGTTTGATCCAGTTGTAAATAGTAATAATTAAGTAAATACAGGTCGAGGGCCCTATTTTGAGGGCCCTCTTTCCCATTACAAAAATGTCCACACTTAGTATTGAAATAATTGTTATACTTTTTTAAATTACATTTTAATGTAAAGAATGTTTTTTGCAACAAAAAAAATTCAAGGTAAAGACATTGTCTAATCATTAATTTTTTCGCTACAAAATATATATAGTATATATATATATATATAGTATATATACGGTATAGCTCGGTTGGTAGAGCGGCCGTGCCAGCAACTTGAGGGTTGCAGGTTCGATCCCCGCATCCGCCATCCTAGTTACTGCCGTTGTGTCCTTGGGCAAGACACTTTACCCACCTGCTCCCAGTGCCACCCACACTGGTTTAAATGTAACTTAGATATTGGGTTTCACTATGTAAAGCGCTTTGAGTCACTAGAGAAAAAGCGCTATATAAATATAATTCACTTCACTTCACAAAATACCAAATTAAATCATACATTTGCATATCTTCCTGTGACATCTCCGGCCAAGAATAGATCTTAGTAAAATTGTTTACTGGCTCAGCAATAACGCTGTGTGCTGTGGGGGACAATAACAATATATATAGAGAAATTTGCCATTATATTCGTATCAGTGGAAGAGGCTAAGAATATGTTTGCGGTAATTTTTCAAATGAAGCGCCATGTCATTCAATAATGGACATTTATTTAACATGCCCTTCTTCACGCATAACTGGGCCCCAAACAGATCGCAAGGCCCTACTACGCACAGCGCGTGATCTGCGTCGAGGGAAGGGTGGACAATGATACCGATAATTTTTACTAAAATTTGTCAAGATCATTGAACAGATTTTATTTGGCCTTTATTTTGTTGATCATAAATATAATCTGAGTAAAACACAAGACAAAGATTTTAGGCAAACCAAATATTATTCTTATCAACAAAAGTATTTCTGAACAATTGAATATTTACCTTCAACACAGGAATAACAACAGTATAAGACAGTAAAACATAATTAAATTAATATATTGTTTACAACGGTTTGTCAAGTAGGGCTGGTCGATATACCGGTATTAAGTATAATACCAGTATATTTTAGAAAGATATATATATATATATATATATATATATATATATATATATATATATTTGAGACAATATCGCCATACCGGTATCTTCTACAACTCATTTATCATTTATTTTGATGTGCCTTTGTTGCGACCGAACGGCGCAACACCCTAGTTGAGGAAGGGTCCAGCGTGTAGGAAAGGTCTAGCGCGTGTCCAGAGTCGCTTCCGAGCATTGCAGACACTAACCACCCGCCACATGCGCCTACACGCACAGCCGACGTGCCCGCACCGTAGCTCCGGCTGCTGGCGGGGGGCGGGTGATGCTTCCTCTTTATTAACCAAACGTAAAAGAAGCCGGTGAAAAGATTCAACAGAGCAGCCGTCAGAGCCAACAACCTGTCGCTGCTAACTGCTACAGCTAACAATAACAGCTCAAATGAAACCTTCACTGACGTCACACGTCGCTTAGAAATAGACACCAACTTTTAAAATCACACATACGCTGCTCTCGTACTCTTCTCTCAACTGCATACAACATATTTAAAGTTGTTGTTTTTTAATTAATGCATTAATTAGTTTAGCTTTTAAATTATTTGCATTTATCTGAGAGTACTTCTGTTAGTAATTAAATGTCTATTTTGGTTAAGTAACGAGTAACTACAATTAATTACTTTTTTTAAAGTAATTTTCAGAACCCTGGTAGGTACAGGAATATGGTGTTAAGTGTAAAACACTTTGCACATTTTTTTTTAAAAATACCGTTATATACCATATATTGCCATTCGTCTTATAAAACCCCGGGATATCAGTTTTGGTCCATATCGCCCCCAAAAACTACCACTGTCATGTGCCCCCAAAAACCCTCTTTTGTGTCCTAGAACTTAATCCCTGAGTTTGAGAGCACTATAACAATGTATAAATGTAACAATATAAACAACGAAACAAAACAAAAAAACACAGCTATAAACAGACTAGAACTGAAACATTTTTGATTTGAACACGCTTTCAACACATTGATTGGATACAACCCTTGTTATCAATACTGTCGATATATATGGATTGACCAGCCCGACGTGGCGCGTTATTGTGCACTGGCGGAAGAGCTCTGGTAACATTGCTTTTAAAATGCCAATCTGGGGTTAAAGCATACTATCGATTAGGAATGTAACGGTTACCGGTATTAATGATAACCCGCGGTAAAATTTCAGACGGTTATTAGTACCATGTAGTGTTGTAAGTAACGATACCAATATTTTGGTACCGGTACTTAGGGCTGGGCGATATATCGCGGGTTTGTCTCTGTGCGATATAGAAAATGACTATATCGTGATATTCGAGTATACGTCCTCACGCAGTTGCTTTTAGCTGCGGGGCATTAAACTGCATGCATTTCTCACTCTTTCTTGTCTCTCCTTCTCACAGAGCCTTAAAGGCCTACTGAAATGATTTTTTTTTTTATTTAAACGGGGATAGCAGATCCATTCTATGTGTCATACTTGATCATTTCGCGATATTGCCAAATTTTTGCTGAAAGGATTTAGTATAGAACAACAACGATAAAGTTTGCAACTTTTGGTCTCTGATAAAAAAAAAAGCCTTGCCCCTACCGGAAGTAGCGTGACGTAGTCAGTTGTTCGCCTCCTCATATTTTCCTATTGTTTTCAATGCAGCTAGAGTGATTCGGACCGAGAAAGTGACGATTACCCCATTAATTTGAGCGAGGATGAAAGATTTGTGGATGAGGAACGTTAGAGTGACGGACTAGAATGCAGTGCAAGACATATCTTTTTTCGCTCTGACCGTAACTTAGGTGAAGTGAAGTGAAGTGAATTATATTTATATAGCGCTTTTCTCTAGTGACTCAAAGCGCTTTACATAGTGAAACCCAATATCTAAGTTACATTTAAACCAGTGTGGGTGGCACTGGGAGCAGGTGGGTAAAGTGTCTTGCCCAAGGACACAACAGCAGTGACTAGGATGGCGGAAGCGGGGATCGAACCTGCAACCCTCAAGTTGCTGGCACGGCCACTCTACCAACCGAGCTATACCGCCCCAGGTACAAGCTGGCTCATTGGATTCCACACTCTCTCCTTTTTCTATTGTGGATCACGAGTTTGTATTTTAAACCACCTCGGATACTATATCCTCTTGAAAATGAGAGTCGAGAACGCGAAACGGACATTCACAGTGACTTTTATCTCCACGACAATACATCGGCGAAGCTCTTTAGCTACTGAGCTAACGTGATAGCATCTGGCTCAAATGCAGATAGAAACAAAATAAATAAATCCCTGACTGGAAGGATAGACAGAAGATCAACAATACTATTAAACCATGTACATGTAACTACACGGTTAATAATTCTCAGCCTGGCAAAGCTTAACAATGCTGTTGCTAACGACGCCATTGAACCTAACTTAGCAACCGGACCTCACAGAGCTATGATAAAAACATTAGCGCTCCACCTACGCCAGCCAGCCCTCATCTGCTCATCAACACCCGTGCTCACCTGCGTTCCAGCGATCGACGGCGCGACGAAGGACTTCATCCGTGCGGTTGGCGGCTAGCGCGTCTGCTATCCAAGTAACTCCTCCTGGTTGTGTTGCTACAGCCAGCCGCTAATACACCGATCCCACCTACAACTTTCTTTTTTGCAGTCTTCATTGTTCATTAAACAAATTGCAAAAGATTCACCAACGCAGATGTCCAGAATACTGTGGAATTATGAGATGAGAACAGAGCTATTTTGTGTTGTTTTAAATGGGGTACCGATACTTCTGTTTCACTGGCTACGTCACGCGCATACGTCGTCATCCAAAGACGTTTTCAACCGGAAGTTTAGCGGGAAATTTAAAATTGCACTTTATAAGTTAACCCGGCCGTATTGGCATGTGTTGCAATGTTAAGATTTCATCATTGATATATAAACTATCAGACTGCGTGGTCGGTAGTAGTGGGTTTCAGTAGGCCTTTAAAACAAGCGCACCTTGTTACACACGTCACATACTGTCACGTGAGCAACGTCTCACGCTCAAGGGGAGCAGACAGATAGCAACATGATAACGTTAGCTGTGATGCTAACAGCTAACAGGTGTGGTTTGAGTGGTATTACGAAAGAAAGAAGGTGCGAATCTGGTAACAAATGGAATAATTCATTCCTAAGAAAAACAGCACAGGGTCCATCGTCTGGTGGTGGTTTGGCTTCAAGGAATATGTCTTTATATGTCAACATCTCCGTTTGGTGCCACACCAACTAAATGCCGAAGCAACTATTTCCACATCAACACCGTAGGACATATACTATTTGATATGCAGCTCATTTTTATGTGACACTATCTTGTGTGTCATCATGCACAAAAGTGCTCTTTATTTGTTTTAAACTATTGTAGTGGCGTTCTGTACAAAAAGTGCACTTTAATTTAGTGTTGTTTTGAAATGTCATCTTAGTGACATCATTCACAAAAGTGCACTCTTAGCTTGTTTTAAAATGTCTCTGACAACCTTGCACTTTCTGTTTTGGAATGACATGAATGGTTGTGCCACTGCTTAATAACTGTTTAATAAATACAGTTTTGCTAAGTTGACTTAGTTGTGATTTCCCTCTCTGCATGAAAGTTTAAAATGAGCATATATTAATGCAGTATGAACAGGAATGTTTTAATGTAGACACATAGAATCATCATACTGCTGTGATTATATGTATCAAGTGTTCATTCAAGGCTAAGGCAAAATATTGAGATATATATCGTGTATCGCGATATGGCCTAAAAATATTGAGATATTAAAAAAGGCCATATCGCCCAGCCCTACCGGTACTGAAATTTTTCCGGTACTTTTCTAAATAAAGGGGACCACAAAAAAATTGCATTATTGGCTTTATTTTAACAAAAAATCTTAGGGTACATTAAACATATGTTTCTTATTGCAGTTAAGTCCTTAAATAAAATAGTGAACATACTAGACAACTTGTCTTTTAGTAGTAAGTAAACAAACAAAGGCTCCGAATTAATCTGCTGACGTATGCAGTAACATATTGTGTCATTTATCATTCTATTATTTTGTCAACATTATTAAGGACAAGTGGTAGAAAATGAATTATTAATCTACTTGTTCATTTACTGTTAATATCTGCTTACTTTCTCTTTTAACATGTTCTGTCTACACTTCTGTTAAAATGTAATAATCACTTATTCGTCTGTTGTTTGATACTTTACATTAGTTTTGGATGATACCACAAATTTGGGTATCAATCCGATACCAAGTAGTTACAGGATCATACATTGGTCATATTCAAAGTCCTCATGTGTCCAGGGACATATTTCCTGAGTTTATAAACATAATATATATTTTAAAAAAACGAAAGAAGATGTTGTGATGCCAAAAATATCGACGCAATCATACTAGCATCGACTAGATACGTTCCTGTACTAGATATCATTACAGTGGATGTTAGGAATAGATCCACCAATGGCGTTGGTTTACATTTTGATGCCGGTGAGCTACGGTGTGTTGTGAAGCATGTTTAGCTATTCCTCGTCCTGCAGGGATGATACTTGTAAGAAACGTACTTTATTTGTCGCCATGGAGGCGAGGATTAGTGATTTAGAAGTAGCTAAAACACTGCCGACGGCGGATGGACGTTAGCCGCTAGCTAGCTAGCCATGTCTTAAAGCACCTCTTCCTGAGGACTTTCAGAGTTATAACTTCACCTTTATCGTCAGTTTTTAAGCCAAACTGCAGCCGTTCTCCCTTTTCTCCGTGATTGTGTGCTGCCGAACATGCTCATCTGCTCGTAAACCAGCAATGACACCGCGGGGGTGCAGGAGCGGTACGTTTCAGAGACAATATCGTACTGAAAATGATTCATTAGTATCGCGGCTAGCGCGGTAATCACGTGCTAGCACGTTGATCGCTGGCTAGCAGCTATAGTGCCGCTAATTGTTTAAGTACTTCTTAAGGACATTCAATAATAGTGATAATTTTGGTCACAATAACCGTGACATAAAATGTTCATATTGTTACATCTCTACTACCGATTGGCGTACCGCTAACATGTCAATTGTGTGCCACTCGTGCCGTGTCAACCGGCAAGCGCTTTGGAACATGTACACTGTGAATGCGTGCAAAGCTGCACCGATTGTAGTGGAGAGAGCTGCACATTGACTGAAGAAAAAGTAGTTCCCTCAATCGTGTTTCATTTAGACATCGCAATTATTTAGTTACTTTACGCTGTGGTCCTGGTAATGATCCACATTATCTCAAACATCTACCGCATCAAAAGTATCAACGTTTTAATGTGAGAATCTATATTAGAAGTTCTAATATAGATCAGAGCCAGAACTTTATGTTCTAATTTAGAACATAAAGTTCTGGTATCGATCAGGCTCAGCACATCACTAGTTGTCTTCTCCTAGAGGCTTGTATTTTCACATCATCGGACAGATAAGCCGGTGGGGTTGCTCTCATCTTCTAGAACAATCAGCGCCAGAGTAGTTCTTGTACGAAAGTCGCCACGGTGGTCAGTCCAACACAAACTTATTGCAGTGGCACAATACCGATTAAAATAATACACTTAGAAAACACTTGGAAAAAACACTTAAATGTCATAAAAAATGGCAGAAATACAAGCAGAGCAGCGCAAACGAAAGCATCCACACGCAATAAAGGTATCAAAAATATGGCACAGTTTTATTTTATATGAATCGATACCTGGAAGTCCCGATGCAGGGTTTCCTCTAGATTGCCAATATACCTGTGGTGCTGGGGGTGTGGCTATTATCATATTTTTTGCTATGATGCAGATTTTTTTTTTAAAAAGGCAAAAAATGTATGGAAACGTTTAAAACTAATCTGTTAGTTTTCCATAGTATTAACATATAATTTTCTAAGATGTTTTGCTATATTTTTCAATTGTTGCTGCTTTTTGTACAATGTGCTTTGTTGAGAATTTTTTTTCTAGAGATTTCTCAAATCCTTTTGGTCACTCTTTATTAAAAACGACAAGCGGCAAATCTAGCATCTATTTCTGGTGTTACTGTAGACTGTACTCGTTGTAGAGACTCTTTACTTCTGTCGCTCCATGTCTGCGATGAAAAGCAAGCTGCAGAAAGCAGGACATCACACAAGCCGCCACTGTCGTCTTAAATTTTGACTATCACTGTCCGCAGGTAGATCTAGTATATATTAAAATTAGGGCTGCAACAACTAATCGATTAAATCAATTAAAATCGATTATAAAAATAGTTGGCGATTAATTTAGTCATTGATTCGTTGGATCTATGCTATGCGCATGCGCAGAGGCAATTTTAATTTTTTTTTTTTTTTTTTTAATAAACCTTTATTTATAAACTGCGACATGTACAAACTGCTGACAAACAATAATCAAAATAAGCATGGTGCCAGTATGCTGTTTTTTTCCAATAAAATACTGGAAAGGATAAAAATGTGGTTTGTCTCTTTTATCCGATTATTAATCGATTAATCGAAGTAATAATCGACAAATTAATCGATTATCAAATGAATCGTTAGTTGCAGCCCTAATTAAAATATGTCAACAGCACGGACATGCTGCCTCTGCTCCAGACAACCCCATACGTATGCTTACGTTAGCACAACAGCCTGTTTCGGCAGCGCTGTTCAGGTGATTAAAGTACGTCTTTTTTCGGCTGCCAAATTTTTGGTGCATCTCTAGTCCATAGTACGCAAATAATAAACTATATATCCATTCATGCTATAACTACCTGCTAGTGTTTAAGTGTATGTTTCGTGTGTTATGTCATTTTTCCTTTAGTCTTGAACAAACCGTGTAGTTTGTCTGGTAGTGAAGCGTGTAGGCAGACGTGTGTGCAAGGAGGAAATACTTGTTGGAATTGGGCCCGTTATTAGCATAAGATTGGCAATAAAAGTTAAAATGAATGTCAGACTTTTTGTGAAGTGATTTATATTTATACAGCGCTTTTCTCTAGTGACTCAAAGCGCTTTACATAGTGAAACCCATTATCTAAGTTACATTTTTAAACCAGTGTGGGAGCAAGTGGGTCAAGTGTCTTGCCCAAGGACACAACAGCTGTGACTAGGATGGCAGAAGCGGCGATCAAACCTAAAACCCTAAGGTTGCTGGCACGGCCGCTCTACCAACCGAGCTAAGCTGACCCTTTTGTCTTTTATATTACATTAATTTGTTATGTACCAGAAACTATTTTTTAAAGTGTGGCTGCTAATATTTTGCCATGGCGCACTGCCATGATCAAATGGTTTAAGGGCAAACACTGCAATGGAATTTGGTCTGTGCCTATAAAAGTACTGAATTCGGTAACCATCCCTAGTTTCATGTTTTATATTTGGAGACATCCATGACGTGACCATCAGATTAAAGCAAGTCTAAACGTGTCTAAAGCAGTTTAAACTGTTTAAAGTTGTAAACCTACCACGTGTAATAGTTTACTATACTTGCTGCAAAGGGAAATTATTCACTTCCTCCAGGGTATTTGAGATGAAACAAAGTGTGTACTTTCCCGTCCAATGAGTTTTCAATTAAAACAATGGATTTGTCATTAAATAAATACACATTAACATTTGTAGCTGCATTGGAGAGCAGATAATTTTGTCTGTCACATTTAAAGTTGGGCAGTCTCAATTTTAACCATTGTCATCAAAATTATATTGGAAGCATGCATTCGTCCATAGTAATGAAAATGTTTTATGTATTCTGTGTTATGTGTCTTGTATGTTTTAATTTGTTCATTGTTATTTTTGATTCCAAAATATATTATGCATGTTTGGACTTTGGCCTTTTATTTGTGTAATTATTGCTCGCTTTATGCCATTCAAGGAAGGTTTAGCATGAATGCCACCCATAAATAAATTTCTCTTTTTGAATATTCAGGATGTTATCGTGGCTAAATAAGTGTCTATGGGCAGACTGGATTTGGTTTCCTGAAGGCCATGGTTGGGCTGACTTCAATGACCCCAAAGATGACATCGTCTTACCTCACGCTCTGGATCTCTGGGCTTTCGTCCCCATTGCTATCTGTTTTCTGGTCATTAGACCGCTTTTTGAAAGGCAAGTTATCGTCACTATTTATGACCGCCATTTGCCTGATGATTCAAGTTAGCATCATAGTGTCAAATTGTTTTTTATGTGTACATTCTTTAAACACTATATCCACCCTACCTGTTGTTTCTTTTCAGGTGGGTAGCAATTCCTATGGCATCTGTGCTGGGTGTGAGTGACAAGAGACGTGTTTTTCCTCCCTTGAATTCCACGCTGGAGGCCTATTTCTGCAACATATCCAAGCACCCCACACAGGTAAAATGACATAGCCACACACCTTGGTAATAAATATTGCAGTGACTTGAATGCATAGAGACAAAGCCACATGTTGCATGGTTCTACAGGGTTCACTCTAAACTGCCAGATTATGTGTGGTGGTTATTGGCGTGGTCACCATAACATCATCGAGTAATTTGCATAATTTGCTATGATATGATTTTCTTTAAAGAAGCTCAAAAAATGTATACATACATTTAAAACAAATCTGTTACTAGTATAAAAAAAAACATTTTTTTTTAGTTTTGCAATATGTTTAATTGTTGCTGCTTTTTGTACTATGTACTTTGAGATTTGTTCAAGTGTTAACTGACTTTTAATGACTTTTTGAAAACTAAAAATAACTTGCAACAAATTTAGCATCTTATTCTGGTGTTATCATAAAATGTACTCGTGTTTAGAGACTCTTAACGTCTGTCCCACGATGTCGCTGTCCCACGATGAGCATGACATCACACTTGCTTGGTTCTGTTGCTCTAGTTGGACTTTCTCTTCTTAAAAGCCGTCACTGTCCTCTTAATATTTGCTCATTTTGTAGATGGCTGTTCGCGGGTATATCTGCAATATATAAAAAATTTAGTCCACATTGCAGACATGCTGACAACGCTCCAGACTGTCTCAATGGCATGCATTTTGTGTACATCATGTTTCGGTAGCGCACTTTTCTGTGATTCAAATTATTTTTCCGGTGGTCAGGTTTTAGCTACATCACTTGTCAATAGTGTGCAAATAATAGGCTATATGTATTAATTCAAACTGTTAACGACCAGATAATGTTAATGTTTTATGTTCGTGTGGTCTGGATTTGATGTCAGTTTTTTCCCATGTTTGCAAACACACCGTCCGTGCCTGAAAGGTTATTGCCGGAGAATGAGGAAGGTTGTTGTGCGTCGGGGGAAGCGAGGACTCACGAGAGAAAGTGTTTGCACGGGAGTTAAAACTGTTGGAATTGTGCCGTTTGTTATCATAAGATTGCCAATAAAAGTTAAAAAATAGTGTTGGACTTTGTGTGATTTCTTCTGGTGGCTACAACAATTATATTATATTTAATTTGTTTTCAAGTAAAAAAACTAAAATTATCTTCAAGGTGTAGCGGTAATGAAAATGCTGTTGCGGCGCACCACATTCAATTACATTAAGGGGTAATCCTGTTCTATAATGAGTAGTTAAAGCTGCTGTATGTCAATAGCTCAAAATAACATTTTGGTAAACAACAAAACATTTAAGGTTGAACACTAGGGCAGGGTGATATGGTTGAAAACTGTATCACTAAAGTGTTTTATATTGGTTAATATCAATGATTATTGATGTGTTTTATCACCTATCAAAAACAAGGACCAGGAGAAAAATATATTAAATGTAAAGATTTGTATTTAAAATGTAGCATTCCTCTGGTTATAATTCCCTCAGCTATTAAGGCAGAAGGGAAAGAAAATGTCAACACAACCATGGAAAACTGTAAATGTAAACAAAATTCTAAAATCACATTTAAGACTTAACAATAACCTATTTAAATTAAGGATATACAAATATAAGTAATAAGGAATACAAAATAAATACTTTATACAGTTTAACAAAATAGTGCGAAAATGTAAACATTGACAAACCATTGAGAAAAACTATTTTCTACAGGTTTAGTGCCAGCTGTGCTCAAGGGTGAGCGCGGTGGTCTCTGGAGCACTCATTTTTAGTTTCTCTTCTCACTCCATGCAAAGAATCAACCGCGAGAAAAAAAAGATGTCGCAACTGAACTTAATAGTAACTGTTACCTGAATGGCTGCTAGTGTGTCACTTCCACTAATCAGTAATCACTTCCTGTGTTGCTCAGTTACCAGAGAGTGCAAGTGCCCTTATTCATGCACCAACTTTCCTTCACAAGTTCCGGCATTTTCCGACAAAGAAAAAATATATATATATGGAACGTTTTGTGGAACGCATTTTTAATTAATATTGAAAATGATTACGTGTCTGTCGCAACATATATTGATATCGTTCTATCACACCTGCCCAAATGAACACCGCCGGCTATCATATTTTACCATTAGTTGTTTAAAATAACAGATTACTACAAATTAAACTGAATGCAAATTGTCATTTGGCCAGAATAAGATGACTGGTCTTCATAGCTGTCACTTACAGCTGTCTGGTACACAGGTACATGCCCGTAGCACATGCACTTAGACAAAAGCATTCCAAGAGAAGCAACTATTGATTACCATAGGCTATACATTCAATGATCGATAACAATTACAGTGGAACCTCGATTTACTAACTTAAGTGGTTCTTGAACAAGGAGCGTAAATTGAAAATGTTGTATATTAAAGCAAATTTCTCTGTAAGAAACAACATAAACATTCCAACTTCGGCCAAAGTCTATTTCAGTAAATGTTTGGACATTTTTTTAATACATTTGTTAATTATTATTTTTGACATACAATGTTTTTATTTTCTCCCCCAAACAAGGAACCCACAAAAATTATATGAAAAATGATATGTAAATAATAAAATAGGAGAGAAAAAGTAAGGGAAAAAAACTACCCAACACGGTGCAGCAATATACAAAAGCAGACAAAGGGCTCCTCAATTATCTACCTTTCAATTACTTTTAAATCAGGGTTAAATTTGAGAAGGCTTTTACATATTTTATACCGAAGAAGGTTCTCATTCTTCCAGGTCGTTGTCATCTCAGGGCATTCAATCGTTCACAACTGGACTGCTTGGTTTTCTAGGAAGACGTTTTGCCGCTCATCCGAGTAGGTTTCATCAATTGGTGCTCATACACTGAGATTGGTCAGATCAAGTCCAACGGTTGGTGCCAAAACCCCAAATATTTATACTCCAAAAACCAGGAGGGTGTGCCTGGGCAAGGATGATTTCGCCCAATCGTAGTGAGAAAAAAACAACTGTTTTAATGCAAACGAGCAATCTTAACTGTGAAAGCCAATGATCGTCGTTGAAGTGGAAATTCCCCTCGTTAGCATTGAAGTATTGTGTGACAGCACGATCGCTGTAGATCAACTACTACCAGTCCAAAATAGTCAGAATCCCACGCATAAGTATTCCATTCAGTTGTAAACAAACTGCACAAATGACATTCTGGTCACCTTACCTGGTTACCATGAATTGATTTACGTGGACCCCGACTTAAACAAGTTGAAAAACGTATTCGGGTGTTACCATTTAGTGGTCAATTGTACGGAATATGTACTGTACTGTGCAATCTACTAATAAAAGTGTCAAATCAATCAAAAAACGTTCGGAGGCTAAATTGCAGAGACTTTTAGGAATGGTTGAAAGGACAGTGTTGTATGTGGGAGACAGGTGGTGTCGCAGACCACCTCCTCTGTTCAGTGATGGTTTTTCAACCTTGACATAGATGGCTTCCCTCGTTCCTCTTTCGTACCATTCGTCCTCCCTGTCCAGAATCTGTACATTGTTGTATGCAAAGGAGTGCTATTTCTCCCTAAGGTTGCAAGTAGACAGCTGAGTCTTGGCCTGAAGAATTTGTCCGTCTATGCTGTGCCATGCGTCGGCTTAGTGGTTGTTTTGTTTCCCCAATATATGAATCAGTGCATTCATCATTACACTGGATAGCATACACCAGATTGTTTTTGTGGTTGTCGGGTGTCCGGTTTTGGATGCACCAGTCTGTGTCTCTGGGTGTTGCCTGGTTTGAGGTGTACATATTTTAAGAAACCCATATTGTACTTCCTGAAACTTCACAGAACAGCCGTTCAATGTCAGCCTATTTTTCTCCAGTTTGAGAAAATACAGAACATCTTTAATCCAGCGGGTGTGTCAAGGAGGCGCTGTTGCCTTCAATTAAACACAATGAGTCTTCTAGCGGGCAGCACGGTGGGACAGGGGTTAGTGCATGTGCCTCACAATACGAAGGTTCTAAGTAGCCCTGGGTTCAATCCCGGGCTCGGGATCTTTCTGTGTGGAGTTTGCATGTTCTCCCCGTGACTGCGTGGGTTCCCTCCGGGTACTCCGGCTTCCTCCCACTTCCAAAGACATGCACATGGGGATAGGTTGATTGGCAACACTAAATTGGCCCTAGTGTGTGAATGTGAGTGTGAATGTTGTCTGTCTATCTGTGATGAGGTGGCGACTTGTCCAGGGTGCACCCCGCCTTCCGCCCGAATGCAGCTGAGATAGGCTCCAGCACCCCCCGCGATCCCGAACGGGACAAGCGGTAGAAAATGGATGGATGGATGGATGGAGTCTTCTAGCCAACAACGTAGTGAATGCTACAAAAAAAATTGAATTTGCTAAGGGTAGATGACTGATGTGCTACCCCCCATGTTTGTACAATATGAACACATAGAATGCTGTACAGTCTGCATATTTAGGGGGGGATGTATTGACATTCTATTTATTAACAAAGCCAAAGAAACAACAACAGATTAACAGTCTTTCCCTATGCACCTGCCACATCCACACACACACACGTTGTCACAAAACTCTTCAACTTTACCAGCCAGGTTGTGACAATGATTAGGAATTAAAATAAAATACACTATTTGTCTGCCGTGTGAGTCTGTGGGAGAGGAGGCAGTGCTTTCTTTGGACTTATGTTGAGCTAACAAAACTGGACAAAATTATGTAAAAAGGCACACAACGGTTGGATGAAACGATGAGGGTTTGAGGGGTTTGTAAATTGAGGTTCCACTGTCATTACATTTTGCCAGATCGCTGTCATTAGCGGACAACAAACATAATTTTGGGTGTAAGATGGGGGCGTCATTTACATGCCCTTAGCAGAAAGTGGACTGGATACAATACTTGCAGTATGTTTTAAAGTTTAGCGGCCACTCTGCAGCTGCGTAACCTACGCTTTGACAATACAGCCTAGAAATAAACTCCTTTTTTTTCACAAAAAATTTGATTTCCGAATTTTTTTCACAAAAAATTTGATTTTTGATTTTTTTTCGAAAAAAAAATTTCCCCCTACTTTTTTCAAGAAACCATTGAATGCAAATGACAGAGATAAATCAAAACACGTTTTTCTTTAATTTAATTAAAAACTAGTACCGTATTTTTCGGAGTATAAGTCGCACCGGAATATAAGTCGCACCTGCCGAAAATGCATAATAAAGAAGGAAAAAAACATATATAAGTTGCACTGGAGTATAAGTCACATTTTTGGGGGAAATTTATTTGATAAAACCCAACACCAAGAATAGACATTTGAAAGGCAATTTAAAATAAATAAAGAATAGTGAACAACAGGCTGAATAAGTGTACGTTATATGACGCATAAATAACCAACTGAGAACGTGCCTGGTATGTTAACGTAACATATGGTAAGAGTCATTCAAATAACTATAACATATAGAACATGCTATACGTTTACCAAACAATCTGTCACTCCTAATCGCTAAATCCGATGAAATCTTATACGTCTAGTCTCTTACGTGAATGAGCTAAATAATATTATTTGATATTTTACGGTAATGTGTTAATAATTTCACAAATAAGTCGCTCCTGAGTATAGTCCGAAAAATACGGTAGTTTGAAATGAAACTGCATACACTGCATTTTACTCTTAGCAGAATTCAAATTTGTATACCTGTAATGTTGTTCTTTTTAGACCTGATATAAATTGTACTTTTTATGGAATCATTTTCAAATAATTAAATTAAGAGCTTCCATTGGGAAGCAATACTTCTGCTTGAATAGAATACTTCTGTTAACTAAAATGCAGCATAGCACATTTTGCATGCAAATACGCAATCTCCAACATTGAGATCAATAAAGTGCAAACTTCAAATTTCTGTCCTCAATAACATACTTATATAAATAAAAATGTAGTATTATACATTATTGTATCCAGATAAATATTGATGTAAACATTGAGAGGACAATAGTTTGTTTCAGTAAGTAGACAAAGTAAACGCAGCCTTTTTCATTCACGCAGAGCAACTGCAATAGTGATCACTATGCATTGTGCTTCTTTCTCATCATACATGGCATCATCATACATACCTACTGTAAATGATTCCACTATAGTAAGGTAAATTTTTAGCCCGGAGTTTGTTTGTTGTTGCGTCTTGTTTGCCTCGTAAAGAGTTGTGTATATATATATATATGGCAAATAGGCTCACTATTGTCACTTGATTGTCAAAAGTCCAATAATTT
Source organism: Entelurus aequoreus (assembly GCF_033978785.1). NCBI lineage: Eukaryota > Metazoa > Chordata > Actinopteri > Syngnathiformes > Syngnathidae > Entelurus > Entelurus aequoreus. Next base: position 37,217,324 of record NC_084750.1, on the reverse strand, counting down.
CTTTTTTTCTTCTCTCATTTGTTCTCAGAGCTCTTTAGAAAAGCTAAGTAAGCAAACAAGCTGCTCAGTTCGACAAGTCCAGCGATGGTTCAGGCAGCGGAGGAACCAGGACCGTCCCAGCAAGATAAAGAAGTTTCAAGAAGCCAGGTAGCTATAAATTTTGTGTATGCCACACAATTTGTTTTAAATCAATCACAAGGGTGCATTTTATATAATTAAAATAGTTTAACTTTGGGCATTAAACCCTTTTCCTACGTGGGAGGGAGACAAGTTGAGTACCCGCTACGGCCCCCGTGCGTACTGCGGGTGCGTTGAGAGGACAGATCGATTGCCTTCATTAAAATAAATTAAATCTTCTTTAAATACTAGAAAAAAGGTTGTGTGCAGACAAATACATTTTTGAGAGTAAAAGATAACCTTTTCCTGCTTACAGTTTGGGCTGTTACCTCAGCCTTCCTTAGAGCGGTCGCCATTTCCTGGTGTGTTGTGTCTAAAAACAGCTGGCTGTGTTTTGATCTCCCACATCTTTTATTGTCTGCATGCGAGAATCTTTTACGAATCGTGGTGGATCTTTCAACGTGTCAAACGGCGGCTCGTTGTGACGCACTGCTCTCAGACACGGAGCTCGTCACGTGCCTCCAGCTGGCCCAATCCCACGTGCTGCACCAAAGCTGAATTCCTCACTAAATTATCCAATCTCTATATCTTTTTTTGCTTTTTATCACACTGGTTTAGCTTTTTTTGGAGATATAAGAACTATGCGCTACTTTGTATAAGAAATGGCAACCGTGGAGGATTTTAGCATGCATGTTCATGTACGGACCAGTTTAAAATTGTAATATACTGTGTATGGCGAACTCGTGCAAACTTTACCATACAGTATAGGAGATATATACTCACGTAACTAAGGCAAAATGTGTCACTAAAGTCTCAAAATCTCAATGGCTTGTTTGCAAAGAGGCAAAAGTGTCTTAATAATATCTCCCGTGAGTTGGGGATTCCAAATACACAAAAACAGGTGCCGACAGGTAAGAAAAGTTGTTTTGCTTAGTTTGAAAAAAAATGCCATAGAGTGGACTGATCGTTGACTATGGGCAAAATCTAACAAATCTGATTCGACTAAAAAGATCCGTAGTTCAAGACGGCCCTAGTTTACACTGAAGTCATCCATGGCATTGCTGTCTTTTTTAAAATGTTTTTAAGTACCAAGAAAATATTTTCTGTGCATTTTTCACCTTATTGCGCACAACAAGAATACATTTTGGTGTAAATGGGAATAGAAATGTTGGCGTGAAGCTATTTTCACACCTTGCCTATTACTCTGAATGTATCAAGATTTTATGTGAAAGTCTAACACAAAGTTGAAGGAAAACATGTGCTTGGGAGTTGTAACGTTACAAAGTGTAGAACATTTCAATGAATATGAACAATTTTTCAATCCACCGTAAATATAACTTTACTCTTAATATGCTTTTCATATTGTTGCAAGTTAGGAGTGTTCAAGTGTTGCTGTACTTTTTCCCCGAACTGCCTAATGCTTCTGTTTCTCTTGTTTGCCACATGCAAATAAAGGTCTGAGGCTGTTTGTACAAGGCTGTTAGTTAGTACAGTCAAATGGAAGCATCCAGCCATTTTCTACTGCTTACCCTGTTCAGGGTTGCAGAAAAACTGGAGCCTTTCCCATCTGTCTCTGGGTGAAAGGTGGACTACACTCTGAACTGGTCACCAGTCAATTATGGAGACTTAGAGAGAGAGACCTAGACTTCCTTTATTGTCATTCAAATTTGAACTTTACAGTACAGATAAGAACAAAATGTAATTGCATTAGCTTGTTGTAGTGCAGGATAAAAGAACAATAAGGTGCAGAGTGTTTGCATTTACAAAAGAAGGTGCAGATATAAATAGATTAATGTACATATGCATCCACGTTAACGGATGTATGTCATATTGTGTTTATAATCCGTTTTTTGGGGGAATTGAGAGTATTATTATGATGCGTTCAAGAGTCTTTTGGACTGAAGGAAGAAGCTGTTACAGAACCTGGAGGTTCTGCTACGGAGGCTGCGGAATCTCTTCCCAGACTCCAGCAGTGAAAACAGTTCTTGGTGGGGGTGGGAGGAGTCTCTACTGATTTTCTCAGCCCTGGTCAGGCAGCGGCTTATAGGGCAAATGTAGACAACCATTCACACTGTCTGTCATTGTGTGTGACCCAAATTGCCTGCACAAAAGTCAGGCAAGTCAACCGCTATAGACGGTCTGTGACTTTGAATAAAAGCATGTGTTTTGATAAAAAGTGTAGTTGGGTGACTAGTGTCTTGCATGGTGTTGAGTAAAATAAAGTTGATAAAGGTGCACGGAACACAAAACTTAATGTTCAAATAATGTCTGACTTAATGTTTTTTTGTGTAAACATTTTCTCTTTACAGTTGGAGATTCACCTTTTACTTGCTTGCTTTCTTCGCTGGCCTGGCAACCCTTGTTGATGTAAGTCAAAGTAAAGAATAAAACATAACACATTCCAACCATGAAATCCTGTCAATGACAGCGGGTACAACATATTTATCTTTATGAAAGTGGAGACATTGACAGACTTTTCAATGTAAAAAATGTTAACACTTGTCTTTTATCTTAGAAACCATGGTTCTATGATATGACGAGGATGTGGGATAACTTCCCCAAAATGGTATGCTTACTCTATATCATGCTGTAACTTTGTCATTTTGTTGTCTTTTATGGCTTTTCCACTTAGGGGTCGACACAGCAGGTAAAAAGCATGTAAGGATGGGTACCGAATTTGCCACATTGATAGGCAACGACCGTATTCTGTTGGTACTACCGGGTACAGATTCACGTAAAGTCAAACGGTACCATATTGCGTTGCATGTGACATCACGTCGGGTGGCAGCCTCTGCACCAGCTCAAGCACTTGGCAGGGAAACAAACAGAGCAAACTTAGCCGGATTGTCTGTATGTAATTTTGCATTTTTCCATGCAAACAAAGCAAAGTAAGGCTCCACTTTTTAAAAATGCGCTATCTCAATGCTAATTAACAGTGGATTGACATATAATTGTTAGCGATTCTACAAAGTAATTTTAACACCTCCAAATTTGGTATTCAAAACTACAACTGAGATGCATGTTACTAGTACACTATTTACAGTATAAACACTTGTAGGGCTCAACAAAATATAAGACTGCCAATTCAGCTCAAAGGCAAAGACTACTTCCTTGCTACAGCCACACACTTTAGCTCATAAACTACTGCCATCGAAAGTCTTGTAATTGCAACTGGATGCAAAGTCTATACTATACTTGCAAATGAGACTCAGATGTGTAAGAAAACAAGCTATAACAATTGGACAGCGCAGTTATCAATATCATCTCAGTGTTACATTTTGAATTAACAAAAATTTTATTATAACATTTACTAACACAACAAACACAAAAGTACCGAAAAAGGCAAAAATTGTAACCGATGAGTATTGATATCGATTACACAACCCTCCCTTTTTAATCTGGGCTTGTGGTGGCTGGGTGTTGGCGTTGGGCAACTACTCACAGCAGCAACCCAAACAGATCCCGGTCTACCGTCTTTATGACAAAAACATTCATGTGTGACAAAAGGGAGTTTTTTGCGCTACTTAAATATTTCAACATCCAAACATGGGCAAATATTCCTAAGTAGTTTGGGAAATGTATGTACATTTTATATGCTTCCAAAAAAATTTAAGTGTACAGTATAACCCGTTTCTGTCGACAGGTTAAATCACCAAAATGATTCCCGAACGCAGCCACCGCTGATGCTCACTGCTCCCCTCAACTCCCAGGGTATGGGTCAAATGCAGAGGGTAATTTCACCACACCTAGTGTGTGTGACTATCTGTGGTACTTTAACTTTTAACCCCTTTAAGACAACCAACTCATTATGTCCAGGTTCGCTGTGTTTTCATCGCTAAAAAGTGCCAGCGTCTTCGACTTAGCAATAACTAAAAATTTCAAATTTGTGTTTTGCGTAACGGAGTTACTTTTTTGTAACTGACAAATGAAATGAACCAAAAAAAAAATGTCCGCTGTAGAACACGTATAATTTTTGTTAGGAGCTCTTTTTGACCAGCCTGTATTATATGCAACATTTTTTTTCTTCAATGCATAACATCAACTATTTATTTTTCTCCCCAGCCAATATTACAGTCTCAATACTGGTACTACATGACTGAACTGGGCTTCTATGTGTCCCTGATTGTGAGCGTTGCATCAGATGTCAAACGTAAGGTAAGCCGTGTGGGCAGTCTAAATGTTTACTTGCCATAAACCAAAAAGTTTGACTTGTTGGTGTTGACTTTTAGAGTGTCAAACATGTTCAATTTCACTTTATACCTTCATTGCTGATGGTGTGTTTCACAAGGTGCTAAATGAGTTAATGTGTGACTGAAGCAAGCAGTGATGGAAAAAGTCCCGTGATGCTGACAGCTTAGCCATTTTTGCATACATGGCAAAAAAACGAAAGTATCCATGCTTAAGTTTGTCATCAAATCTGTGGTTTATCATTGCAATCAACTGCAGTGCAATAATGAAACAGAATCCTCCTTTTTTTGGGATGTGAAACTATATAAATGTGTAATCTTGTCATGGTATCTTGGAATTACCCAATAAACAAACACCACGTTGCATTGCATAATACTAACTTAAAAGGGACATACGATGATTTTCCACTTTTCTGACTATAAAATATTGTTAAAATGTTGGATGTTCATGTTAAACAATGCCTAAGTGTCAAATCATGCATTTGGGCAGTGCACGATGCCTCTGAAGACTGTGTTTTGCAGTCCTTTTTAACAGGGTGGTGTAAGTCCTTTTGTGGGCATTTCTAGTATACAGTATACTGTCAGCCATCCTCCTCCTGTGCTTCAGGCTGTGAGACCGTTTGCTGCAACTTATACAACCTCCTTTGTCATTCCTTCTCATCTCATGTCGTCCCGCCAACTCTGATGTCTTCAAAAGAGAAACATTTTGTTTAAATAGTTGGTCTATGACATTTTACACAGCACTGTTTTATCAAGATGAAGCCTATGTATAGGGTGGGGTGTGGAGAGTTTCATTTGCAATCGAAAGCTATCACCTCCACACGCAAACCGTTTGCAGACATATGCAGAAAGTGGGTTGAAAATGTGACTTTGGAGCAGAATTTATACACAAGAACATCCAATACGTATTATCCAGACCACATTGGAAGTGTGTTGACTATAGATTAAAATGATCATACTGGGTTCTGCTAGGTTGTGTCCATTGCCAGGGAAATTTCTCATAATCAATAAACACACGTCCATGGTATCAGAATAACTAAGGCTAAAACCAAAAAAGGGTAATTGATTTTAGTGGGGAATAAAACCTGTTCTAACGACAAGCTCTTAAATTGGCCAAATGTCAAAAACAAGTGACTAGTCTAAGACCCCATGTGGTGAATAATTTCATAAAACAAAACTCTAATGCCACAGACTTCACCTAGTTTGACCACTAACACATTGTACTAATGGTAAAAGTATAATTTATCTACCACTAAAACCCAGTGAACAAGCAGTATTTACACTTACACAGTTGAATTCGATATTGACAGTAACCATCAAGGTCTACATGGTTATGGTTTGAATTTATTTCAAACATGCGTACCGGTACAATATGGTACGTCGCATATTTCCACTTTCTCATTACAGTATGTCTGAAAAGGAGTAGGATGAAGCAGAGCTTTTTTAATAGGTTTTTCATAGCAATTTGAAACACGCTTGTAGTTCTCTTCCTGTGCTTAATTTGTCATACAAACTAATTTAATAGTCAATAAAGTTCTCATGAGTAAATAGTTGTATATAAATTGTGATTATCATGAGGTGAATAAGATTATCTCCTATTCCTCATGCAGGTGATAGTTAATATGCTATATATGCTACTTATAAAGAGGCACTAAGAGCTTTGATGCTAGTTTGACAAGCGGTAACTGAGGCCCTCTGTGGTTTTCCTGAATGCCATAGTGTTGAAACATGTTTTGCAACTGTTTTGGGGAAGGGACCCATAATGATTTTAATATAAATTTAAAACACTTCTTTGTGGTCCATATAATACTTATTGAATATGCTTTGGTATATATTTGGCTCCACAAGACAAATTAACAAATAGGTTTTTTTGTGGCGACTTGTGTCTTCTGCCTTCTGCCTGAATGCAGCTGAGATAGGCTCCAGCACCGCCCGCGAACCCAAAAGGGACAAGCGGTAGAAATTGGATGGATGGATAGTTTGTCTGCATCATGTTCAATTCTGTAGGAGTTCCCAGATTGCAAATGAAACCCCTTCTCCAAGATAATCTAATTTATCCTTTGAAAATGTACAGTTTAAATATATATTTTTGCGTTGTCACCGCTATTTTTTTTCCAGACATGGCCGAAAATAAACCTCAGGTCATTGTATGGATTCACCCGGTCACATCATTAGGTACATCTGCACACTCGCCGATCGGTTCAGACTATGCACAAAAAAGCAGCATTTATGTCCCATGTCTGTGTTACTATGCACAAGCCAAGATTAAATGAAAATAATACTGTGTCGTCCCTTTTTTGTGTGTTTCCTCACATCATGACGCTCCTCCACCTCTTGCTGAGTTTTTAGTACGTCCACCTCGCTCTGACGTCACGTCGTAGTCAGACTGCAAAACCCAGCGAACAGAGGCATCCAAAATTGCATGAACCTGATGATTTGGCATTGTTTAACATGAGGATCCAACATTGTAACCACTTTACTAAGTCAGAAAAGATGTATAATGTTTGTATGTCGATCATTACAGCTCATTCGATTAGCGCTAAGTTTTTCTTCTCACACAATTTTGTTTGCTCTCTGCAGGATTTTAAAGAGCAAATAGTTCACCACGTTGCCACCATCGTCCTCCTCAGTTTCTCCTGGCTGGTCAACTATGTCAGGGGCGGGACTTTGATCATGGTAGTACACGACGCAGCTGACTATCTTATGGAGGTACTACACCCAGCTTAGATCTTGCTAATTATTGGGTCAAAGGTATATTCTACAAATTTGTTGTTCAGTATGTTTAATTTTATATAACAAGAACCAGGATGTTTCTTCTTTTTTGAGCAGTTAATTCGAACACCATCATGTCACATCACAGCATCACACTTCATTCCAAACCCTGATGATGGCCAAAAGGTGTTATCTAAATTACAACTTAGTCTTACGCACACACTTTTTCGTTCTTTGGAAGTCTAAAAAGCTCTGTGATTGAAATGGAGCTTGGATTTTATGATTAACTCAACATGTCATCCAATTGTGGAACATGCAGTAACTATGTATGAAGAAAATTAAGACGATTCTAATAACAACCCGTTAAATGGGGCAAATGAGGAAAACCACATTTTTGAAAAAATAATTTAGGACAAGCCTAATTTATTACAGTGGAACCAGTTGACCAATTAAGTCCTGGTCCACCATGTTTTTTATTTAAAAAAATTCCCACTTACGTTGTAGTTTCTCTAAAAATCTGTATGTTGGTTTGTTTTTGTCTATTATTTAGCAACATAACTCAAAAAGGTAAGAATGAATTTTGATGAAACTTTAAGAAAATGTCTGCAATGGGAAAAGTGAAAATTTTGGGGGTGATCCAAATTATTTTTACTATGCTACGTTTACTTTACAAGGCAGAACTTGTGTGTGCGTGTGTGTGTGTGTGTTTCTGTGTGTGTGTGTTTCTGTGTGTGTGTGTGTGCGTGTGCGCGCGCGCGTGTGTGTGTGTGTGAGCTGCGCTGCATTCACTCACAAAGACAGTGGATGATTGACAAGAGGGTTTACTCGGTTTATTTCATTTTGCTTTAGAACAAACATGGTCAATACTCTTGCAGCCTTTTTGAAAGCGACAATTACACAAAACAGACGTACATGGTCTTGGCAATTTAATTTATCCTTTGATATGCTGGGGTTTGTTTGTTTGTTAGCAATATAGCTCAAAATAATGCCTGGCTGAGTGAGGTCTGTGCTCTCTGAGGGCTTCTCGTTGCTTGCTCGATAGATATGTGGTTATGTCTTTCAAAACAAGAAAGGTGAGAGGGGAGACAGAAAATGAAATGCTACTAACTTCAAAGCGTCGACAAAGATACTTTTTTGTGTGAGACATCTCAGCTGTTATGTTAGGTTCCACACCTAACAAAATGCATCCATGTAAAATGACGTAGGTTAAAACTTGGTTGTAGGTGTTTAAAGCCCATTCTCCAGACGTCTCAGGCAAAAGTCTCAAGATTAAAGTGCAAGGAGGCAAGCAGTGGCTATTTTGGGTTACATCGACAACTGATAATGTCGACTTCAGTCAGCCAGTCCGATGTAAATTACATTGATGATTATCAGCATTTCATGACATGCTTTGGACATAGGTACTGTAGCGACCTCCTTTCCCTGTACAATGCAACAAGAAAACATATGGCATCCAGAAAAATTTACTTTAAAATAATTTCTAAGACTGAATACAACACCAAATGGGACAACACATAGTTGCAGATGCACCTCCCAATGAATGCTACTGTCTTACTGTTGTTTTAATATGTCAAAAGGACCGCTGTGTTAATGGTCCTTTTTAAAATAAGGCTTTTTGTACTGTACTGAAGGGGAGCATCACTTTGGTGTATTCTGTCTTTGGGTTTTTTCTCTGTCTAAAAATGTGTTTTATGTGTAGTGTCTGTCCCCTAGAAGTGGAAACATGTAAATGGTAACACTTGTGTTTTGTTCCAGTCAGCCAAGATGTTCAACTATGCAGGTTGGAAGAAGACCTGCAACTGCATCTTCACAGTCTTTGCTGTTGTTTTCATCATCACCCGCCTCTTCATTTTCCCTTTTTGGTAAAGATCCTGTTCTTACAATGAGTCAGTCACAAGCCAAAATAGTTGTTGGGCGCAGCCCTCGTCACGACTTTGAAAACCGGTGCAACAACTGACAATTAACATTTTTTGCAGTGAATGTCTTCGAAAGATACGATAGTCACCAAGGCAACCCTTTGAAACATTATTAGGTTTGTCCTGATACAACGTTTTCACTTCCAATACGATACCCATATTGGAGCCTTGAGTGTTGGCCATCTGATATCGATAATAATCCGATACGATATCAGCAGGAATCATAGCACATACCTTTTTATACATTTATACTGTGGAATGTTAGAAAAGGTTGATCAATTTAAAATTATTCAAACAGAACAATGGCATTAAAGTACATTATTTTATCATTTTGTACTGTGGAATGTTAGAAAAGTTTTGATCAAGTAGAAATACTCAGAAAACATTGGTGGATATGGAAACCCCTGCAGGACATGGTTACAAGTGGAGTAGTAATCTCTGGTTTGGGGACACAATAAACCATGAAGTTGAGATAATTTCATGTTTTGTTACTGGATACTTTCAAATACATTTGTGCCTTGGAGACTTTGTACCCGGAAGTACTATTCAACTATAATAATGTTATCCTTGCTTGTAGTGACAAATGTAGACTGCAATATTGTTACATATGTCTAGCTTGTGTTCTTAGCTGTTGTGGACAGTAGTTGCTAGGTCCTAGCCTATAGCTTACCATGTTTACATTTTGTAAATGACATGACTAACATACAAGGAAAGATCAAACTTGTGTGCTTATTGGAGGACATTTCCCAGTAGATGTTGACTGGCTGTCCAGCTTTGTACAAGGCGCAGAGGGACTGCTGGTATCGGAGATTATATCAGAGATTTTAGATGCTAGCTGTATCAACCGATGCATGTTTTTTTGGCTGGTATCAGATCGATATCAATATCAGATTGGGACACCCCTAATTGTCATGCTTGCGGGGGGAAAAAAATCCTGCAAACTTCTATAGACTAATGCTGTCTCAGTCTATGAGCATGAACTGATTAAAAACATCCTCGGATGAACGCCAAAATGTAATCTTTTTTGATCTTGGGGCCCAACTTTTCCACTATAAAGGGCCCCGGGGTCCACTCAAATATTAACAATGAATTAGTCATCTTAATCTTGATTTCCATCATATTCAATAATTATATTTAACCTACTTACAGGTTAACAACTTTTGTAAATGATATAAAACCATGTGTTATTCACTAAGATTATTTAACACATAAACCTTAGGCTCAGGTCAGGCTGATAAGAAAAATAAGTACTAACCAAATATACTGCATAAGAAGGGACAAATAACTGATGAAACATACATGTACAGACATTTATTTTTGTGATTAATAATAAATGTTTCTTAACTAAACTGTCAATAAAATGTAAGTATAAATGAAAATACAGCTTTACCACTTTAGTGATATTTTTTTTGCGTTTCAGAAACTTCTCATGACTTTATTAGCTCCAGACTTCTGTTTGTTTGAGATTTATCATTACTTCAACACGAGGTGTAAAAGTGTAACAACTGAATAGCGCTGCAGCCCATACAGACCACAGCTGAGAAACATATATTTTTTTGGCGGCCCTCTTAAGACACGCTGGCGGCCCACCACTGGGCCCTGGCACTATGGTTAAGAAACACTGGTTTAAGACAATCTGAACAACTAATTGTGATTGACTCAATGCCCTGAGAACTTACAAAAGATGTGCCATGCGATTGATCAGTCCAGGGTGTAACTAGGGATGTCACGGTATGAAAGTCCAGGGTGTAACTAGGGATGTCACCGTATGAAAATGTCTTATCGCGGTTATTGTGACCAAAATGATCAGGGTTATCATTATTATCGCGGTATTTTTAAATGTGCTCGAAATTTTGTAGAAGTACTTAAACTGAAATCTTTTACCAAGTTTTATTGAAAAAAAAAAAAGCACAAACAACACATTGAAAATTATTTCCTTTGTAGAATAAACATTATTGTTAATAAAAACACTGTTTCATGGACCTCAAGTAGAAATTGAATGTGTATATGAAAGTAGTGGTGTGCCGTCAGGGCCAGCAAGGCCTTCTCTGCTGGCCTAACATAACTACAAATCATGATCATAATTAAAGATTAAAAAAAAAAATTATTTACTTTCCCTAAATATCTAAAAGTATTCATATTCTCTTCATGTCATTATGCTCGTTCCAGTGCTGTTGTTTGTAGTTGTATCCAATCAGAATTCAGCTATCTTATGTTGCCATGCTGTACGAAATCTGCCAGACGCCTTCAAAATCAACAATGCAGGCGTGTGTGCACTGTAAGCGAACGGGACATACAGTGATAGACAGTTGCCATAGCCAATCAGATCACGAGTTGTTGTCAGTAAGGCCTTCTAGATGGCCTAACGTTGAACGTGACATTTAGGCGTCCTGTGATTGGATACTTACCGGGATCGTTAGCGGATGAATTTGAGAACACATAGAGTTGAGAGACTCTCACAAGTTGTTGACAGTAGCTGTTCTGGTACAACTAAAAGTTGTAAACTCTTGTTATTAAAGTGTGTCATGCTTGTCATTTTATTAGCATTGTTACATGTATATTTGTCGCCACCATGTGGTCAGGGCAGTGAATATATATTTGAGAAGTGTGTACTTTGAATCAAACTTTTTGACCAGAAGTTGCATAAGCCAAGCAGAGAAATTTACGGTATATGTTTTAATTGCTGATGCGTTTTAATTGATTTTTAATTGCGCCAGAAAATAACCTGTTTTGTATACTGTTGATGTGCTTCAATGCACAGTAGGGCGTAAATGTGTTCCTGTATAGTATTTATCCAGCAATAATCATGTGGTGACATCAATTATGGTATTTTGAGAGGTAATCATTGAAGTCGGACATCACTGAAGGCCTAGGTGGGAAACGCACAGCCCGACACTGTATGAAAGTAACACAAACATTATAAACAAGGTAATATGGTAGAAAAAACAATTCCACCCGGACAAAAAGCAAATTATTGACAATGCAGGCCTTGTCTTATGGGCCTTTGGTGGTTCTGATGAACACTGCTCTGCTTTGTCTTCCTGTGCAGCATCTTACACGCCACATGTGTGTACCCTTTGACCCTCTACAAGCCCTTTTTTGGCTTCTACTTCTTCAACGGGCTATTGATACTGCTGCTGGCTCTGCACGTCTTCTGGGCAGTGCTCATCCTGCGCATGGTCATCAAATTCCTCCCCGGCAACGTATGAAGCGTCACTTCTATAAACCCAACAACCTCAATTAAGGGAAGGTGAGACGTGGATGACCATGTCTTGTTTTCTGTTCGCAGGGCATAGTCGAGGACGAGCGGAGCGACAAAGAGGAGACAGAGTCTGACGAAGAAGATGGTAGTGGCAATGGTAATAGAAGGATGAAAAATGGCCACATGCAGAACGGCCATGCTCCTCTCAACAACAACCGCAGTAAGATGGACTGAGTGGACTGTGAGAGCAACTGTGCCAAAAATCTGAGCCCTTCAAGTGGCACTTGGAAGGCAGCGAACGGGAGTGTGGCTTGGAGAGAGGCAACACACACACACACGCTCACACACTTACCTTACCTAATATTGAGCAAAGAACATATCATGATCAAGTGCCTTTGGTACTAAGGTGTCTTTTCTCATTACCCAATCACATTTTGTTGTTGCCACACTGCTTGTAGCTTTTTCTTGTCACTGGAAGTCTTTTTGGAGCTGCTGAGGATTGGACAGACATTCCTTTCCCTGTGCAACAGTTTCTGATGTGACACTGCAGCCTTTAAACCAAACGGCTTATGGCTAATTGCGCTAGTCTTCTCGGACCTTAGTATGGACTATTTGCGTTAGTTGCAGTAATGCGCAGAGCAAAATAAGTCAAGGGGGTTTAACAGTTGGTGAGCTGCCATGGTCTAAACTGAGGAATAATTCAGTCTTGTTGTAATTTTTCTTTGCCTTTCTCAATACCAAACAAAACACATTCACGGTCCAAAATCATTTTAACATGTTGGTCTTGCTGATGTTTCAATTTATATATTTTATAGTTCATATGATTTTTGCTTTCAATTCCCATTTAAATGAGAAAAAAATTATTGAGTGTCGCTCAAACTTTTACAAGCTTGTCCAAAGTACGGCCGTATTCTACAAAAAACAATCATTATTCATGAGCTATGTCATTAGATATAGTACAACCCGCTTATGTTGACTTCCCGCATGTGTCGACCATCCCTGCAAGACCCGACCAACTGTGTTGATACTAAAAAGTGCACACTTAAGTCCACTTCCACACACATGGTCGACCGCTTCTGTTGACACAAAATGTATGTGAAAAAATTCCTAGTTTACTTTCTTGCAGCATGAAAAGACAAAAGCGACATAACTACTCTTTATAGTAACGCAGCATCAAAACGTGCACACAGTTTAGTGCAAAATAAGCCTAAACTAAAAACACAGTAGTATTAACTTGGGTTCTACCACAGCAGCTAAAAACACGCACACATACTGTACAGGCCAAAAGTTCGGACACACCTTCTCATTTCAATGCGTTTTCTTTATTTTCATGACTATTTACTTTGTAGATTGTCACTGAAGGCATCAAAACTGTGACACCTGTGAAGTGAAAACCCTTTCAGGTGACTACCTTTTGAAGCTCATTGAGAGAATGCCAAGAATGTGCAAATCAGTAATCAGAGCAAAGGGTGGCTATTTTGAAGAAAATAGAATATAAAACATATTTTAAGTTATTTCACCTTTTTTTGTTAAGTACATAACTCCATATGTGTTCATTCATAGTTTTGATGCCTTCAGTGACAATCTACAATGTAAATAGTCATGAAAATAAAGAAAACACATTAAATGAGAAGGTGCGTCCAAACTTTTGGTCAAGACATACAACAAAATTATGCATGGACAAATACAGGAAATACCCCATTGGTTAAAAGATTAATAAGTGTGCAGGCAATGGCTAGTTTAGGTATCGGTTTTAGTTTACGTCGACAACTGCTTAAGTCGAGACAGTAAGTCAGTCTGAGGGATGTCAACAAAAGCGGCTTCCTCTCTAGTACAGAAATTCGCAACACAAAGCTAAGCTCAGTACAGTTAGCGTAGCATATTGTGACCTATGCTACATTGGATTGATTTTAGCATCTTCAATGTACAAAATTGTATCAAAATGACCCTTCAATTTTCATGTATGCAGCCGTCGTTTGTAAAAGTTGAGACACTCCTATATTCATAAGTCCGTAACATTTCTCTTCAGTGTTTTTTTGAACCAAAGATGCACTTTATGGCTTTCTCTTTGGCTCAAACCACATTCAGTGTTACATTTCAATCCCAGTGTAATTGACTGACTATTGGGTCCTGATTTGTTTTTGCGTTGTGCTTTAATATCCACCAGAGATTGGCTTTCATCAGTGTTTTCTTTCAGTTTGTCAAAAGAATGTTGAATGAAGAGCTTAATTTGTTTCATCGTGAAGAGGTGTTGAAAGAATTTTTACAAGTGCCTTTATCATTTGGACTTTTTTTTTTTGTCACTAAGTGCTATTTCGTGTCCCAACAAAAATGTGCACTCTGGGCCTCGACTCGCCTTGTTTTTCTTTACACCTCAAGTCCTGCGTCCTTCAAAGAGTTTTGCCTTTATGAAAACAAGTGTTTTTAGTCTGTCATGTGTTGCTGGGATGTAATATCAGACTGAGTATATATTAATGGAATATCCAGTAAATATTTTTTACTGGAAGTAAAGTCAAAAAGATCTTAAACAAGCTTGAAGGGTAAAGTAAATTTGACTAAGCTACAGTAGTTTTAAATACTTAATTCCAACAGTTTAGGAAAGTTCTTTCCTGCTCCAACGCACATTCGTAGCCTGGTTCTCTTTCACCCTCTGGATGGACACAAATTCGCACAGTAGACACTTAAAATGTTGGAGGAAAGCTGCCTGCAAATATGGAGTGCCGTAAAACTTAACACAAGAACACCTCTTTCACTGGTTTAATGTTCAGAGAAACTTATGCAGGCTTTGCTTCTTTCAAAATAAAGCCAATTTTAGTTCCTTCTGCTTCCGTGGTACTTTGATTTATTTGAAACCTAAAAAGCCTTGAATGCTGTTTGCATACAGTCATGTCCAATCTCTTCACACTTCATCAAGACTTCATTTTATTGTTTGCAGGGTCAGTTTCTACGCTGCTTTCCTATCCAGTTGCGGTCCAATGTTGGCTTTCCATACCCTCCTCCTGGCTTAAATTCTTCAATTTCTCCTTATGTCACCTGGTTTGGTAGCACAGCAGTTTAGAATGTCGTGCAACCCTATTGGTGCCGTGGATGAGCCGGGAGAACAGTGTATGTGGTGTTTGATTCACTTGTGAGCTGTGTAGACTTATCAAATTCCTGCTCAAGTATTAATAAGGGCTTTACGGGTACACAGGAGGCCGCAACATTCAAGTGCACGCCTTGAATCTTGCATGAGTGTGAGTATCCACTATCCCTCAAGTTGTAGGGGCATAAATCTGTTCACACGTATACAATGTTATCAGGGATACAGTGTAATGTTCCCTGATGTGTGTGTGTGCGTGCGTGCGCATGTGTCTGCAGAAGCTGATGAGTCTTATGTAACTGACATAGGGAAGTGCCCAGAAGACCAACACGAGACATGGGAACCCAGACCGGAAGGACCCAGGAGTCTACCGGACTACATGCTGCTAGAATGGATGCATGGTAAGTCAGAAATCTAAAACATCTTTAAAAATGATATACTTTTTTAGCTTATTGTTGCGATTATAGTGTTAATGTTTGTAGAAAATCAATAATATAGAAATGGTACTTATGACGAACTTGTACTTGCTTTGAAAAAAAGATGCAACAGTAACGTTAGGATGTCGCCATGAATGTGGCCGGTTTAGAAGTGTAACAAAATGTATAGATGTGTGTGTGTGTTCAAGTTAAACCACATGGCTTGCTTGTCTTGTTTGGTTGAATTTATTGAGCTACAGTCTGCAATGTTTCAAAGAATCAAGGAAAGATTCTTGAACAAAGTTAATATTGTTAATAATAATAATAATAATAACAATGTTAATCAGACATGTCCAACTTGAGACAACATTTGTATTGTCCTGTAAGTGTCTTTATTTCTACAGTTATATATTTGTAAATCTCAACATAATTTATCATTCGTTCTACTAGGTGTATGTATATACAGGTATGTGTATATATGTACAGTGTCTGTGTGTGTGTGTGTGTGTATGTATATATATATATATATATATATATATATATATATATATATATATATATATTTGTAAATCTCAACATAATTTATCATTCGTTCTACTAGGTGTATGTATGTGTATATATGTACAGTATGTATGTGTATATATGTACAATATGTATGTATGTGTATACAGTATATGTAGTGTGTGTGTGTGGGTTTTATAATTGAAAATGCTTAATGTGTGTGTTTTATAATTGAAAACGCTTAATGTAGGTAAAAATGTTGCTAAAATATTTATATATAAATAAATTCTTATATATATATTTTTTGCATATTCTATTATATTTTGACCTACATTAAGCATTTTTTTTATTATTATTACTAAATCAGGGGTCGGCAACCCGCAGCTCTGGAGCCGCACGTGGCTCTTCTGCCACAATGTTGTGGCACCCCTCAGATTTTTCCCAAAAGAGAAAAAGAAAAAGAGTCTAATTTCACATGGACAGATTGCTTTTCCTGTAAAATGAAAAAGAAAAAAAAAAAAAAAAAAACTTTTAAAAGTTTATAAACTGTTACGTTTTGAGGCTCTATACTATTTTTCTTTAGTGGAAGAGGCGGCAAAATGTCTCTGGACCAAATGAACTAAAAATATCAATAGTACAGTAGTATTGGCCACAAGAGACCAAACACATCAGAACATGCTGTTCAAATATTGTAGCCACTGATTGATTGGCTCAGCCTCTGTTGAGTTGACCTAAGGATGTTATTTCCTGTCTAGAGGGCTCTCTTAACGTTGAAACATCTATTTAGAGGGTAGTATCTTTTTTTTTAATAATCTAGCTATGAAAATATCAGATTTAAAAAAAATATGTATTCCTATGACGTAATTACTATCGCGGTCATGTCTGGAACCTACTCAGTGGCCTAGTGGTTAGAGTGTCCGCCCTGAGGTAGGTTGTGAGTTCAAACCCCGGCCGAGTCATACCAAAGACTATAAAACATGGGACCCATTACCTTCCTGCTTGGCACTCAGCATCAAGGGTTGGAATTGGGGGTTAAATCACCAAAAATGATTCCTGGGCGCGGCCACTGCTGCTGCCCACTGCTCCCCTCACCTCCCAGGGGGTGATCAAGGGTGATGGGTCAAATGCAGAGAATAATTTCGCCACACCTAGTGTGTGTGTGACAATCATTGGTACTTTAACTTAACAGCGGTAAACAAAGCATTACTATATTGTGATGATAGCGGGTAACAGCCATAAAGTTAATAATGGTCACAGCAAATTCACAGTAATGGTGTCAAAGATTAAATAGATTCATGGGTAAAGGTATAAAAATAAGTAAACACAAAAGCATGGGAACACATTGACAAAGTAAACACATTAATGTCTAACGCTCTAAACCAGGGGTGCGCAAACTTTTTTTAGCAGGCGAGCTACTTTTGAAATGACCAAGTTGAGGTGATATACCTCATATGTATGTGTGTATGTATGTATATATATATATATATATATATATATATATATATATATATATATATATATATATATATATATATAAATGTATATTTATTTATTTAGCAAGCTACTTTTGAAATGACCAAGTTGAGGTGATATACCTCATATGTATGTGTGTATGTATGTGTGTATATATATATATATATATATATATATATATATATATATATATATATATATATATATATATATATATATATATATATATATATATAAAATGTATATTTATTTATTTAGCCGTATTTGTTCACATGTACATACATGCATGTTTACCATATAGATTCCCTTCTTTCATGCAGACAAGAATATAAGTTGTTGTATTATCTCCTTCAGATGACTTGCTCTGATTGGAATCAGGCAAGATTCACATTCGTGCTGACAACTTCCACATTTTTGATTTTACATTATGGAGGAGAAAAACAGTCCTCCTTTCTGTCCAATACCACATTGAATTGGTTGGTTTTGGCATCTTGTTTGTCCAGCTTTCATACCCGTTTTTATACACCGTACAATAAATACATTGACGGCAAACTCCGTGGCTTGGTAGCTTTTTTGCGCTAGCTTTCGGAGACTCTTATTTTGTTAGCGCAGGCAGGATGGAGCAGCACTTTTACTGTGCAGACAGGAACTGTGCGGTCAGTCTTTATAAAGGCTTTTGACGGGAGTTACGGTTGAAACAAAAACTGTTTGTCGCCTTCTTGGCGGTCTTTTTTTCCCTTCACACTAAGCTTGCAGCAGCCAGCATCATTTCAGAAGATCCTCGGGTGCCTTGAATATCAATCAAGTGACCAAAGTGGCGTCATAGTGAAAATTTATGATCGCTAATTTTTAGGACTATTTTTTCAATGCCTGGTTGGCGGTCAACTTGGCGATCGACGTAATGTGCACCCCTGCTCTAAACTAAAGCAGCTGCCTCATTGAGAATTGCAGTGAGGCATGATGGGATCTAATTGGTAAAGGGGAACACTTTGCCCCCCCCAGTGCCGCTACATTAAATGTTTTTACATCTGGATTTTAGGGACACCCGTGTATTAAAAAAAACAAAAAAAACCTTAAATACTGTACAGTGGTATACGTCGTTTTGACACAGATTATTAATGAAAAAGAAGGTACCACTCTACTTGGAAAAATGTGAACAGAAAAGAATGTGCAATCTAAAAGTTAACTTTTCTCGCCTTCTTTGATGCAAAATCATCAATTACACCATCATACCAAATCTGTATGATTGATGCTGTCTGATTATGGCAAGTCCAGATAGACGCTCCTGTAACTTCGAGGATCTCAAGCACGTTTTAATAAGCTTCACTGCTTCGAAGTCACATGAAGCACAGATTTATTTCCATTTTTCACATCACCCAAATAATTACATGTAGTAATATGGGTCTATTTTAATTTTAGGATTGAAATACAATCTATTTGGAAGCAGTTTGTGTTGTGTGGCCTCACTGGCCTGGGATCAGATTATCCCCTCACCCTTGCCAAGTTGCCTCTTCCAGTGTTGTCATCTTGGCGACTATGTCGCTATATCTGGTGACTTTCAATTCCTCTTGGCCAATTTTTTTTGTAAACCGCTACAAATCTAGTGAGTTTTGAAGATTTTTTTGTGTTTTGGAAGCCCAAAGCAGTGTGCCCCTGCCCTGTTCCAAAGCACTCACAGGCGAGCAGATCAGAGACCCTCACAGGGCGAGAATCATTTGCAGTCCGGGCTTTTATGGCGCATTCCATTTGTACTGGGAACTCGATATAAAAAGGGTTACTATGGGAATGGTAGTCTATAAAACTGGTGAGTTTTGTTTTAATTCACATGGATTGCGCCCTGGGCGGTCACCCACATTGCCCGTAGCAAAAAACTGGCCCTAGATGGCATCCTTGAGGATAAAATCATAAATTATTCTATTCAATGCCGCTATGACATTATCATTTATAACAGCGAAATGATCACTAACATGTGTCCCTATGTTGACATGATCAATTGATGAACTGCTGTTTATTCGTTTTCTTGCTCGTCACATTTTATTGTAGAA
The DNA here is from genome assembly GCF_033978785.1 of Entelurus aequoreus. Taxonomy (NCBI): domain Eukaryota; kingdom Metazoa; phylum Chordata; class Actinopteri; order Syngnathiformes; family Syngnathidae; genus Entelurus; species Entelurus aequoreus. Next base: position 37,197,676 of record NC_084750.1, on the reverse strand, counting down.
CATAAATCATGCCTCTCACCTGGATAGTCGAAGGTGGAGGATGTAATCCGACAATTTGGTACACTTTGACAGGCCAATTTACGCCCAAAAATGGCAAGAACGACACCATTTTCTTTGTGAGGATTCTGAGTCATTCTTCATCTAAATGGGAATATATGAACATCCTAGCAATCAACATCCTAATGACAGCAGACATTGTACAGTAAGTGATACTTGCTTTGTTGACTCTCAAAGTCTGCAATGAGTAATAATCAGTGATGTAATGGGGGGAAAAAAGTGAACGTCGTGAGGCATTTATGAAATTAATGCACCTCGTATGCTTAAAATTAGCAAAATATGTAAATATTAAATGGTGTTATACTACATTACATATATACTTACATCATGTATATAAAACTTTAATAGAGGCGTTTGGATATTTTTAAGGGCTTTATAGGCTCCTATAGGCTCCATTGTAAGCAGACTTTTGATCAAATGTATTTACTATTTAGAATGCATTTTAAAAAATACATCCGTCATGTTTTTCATAATGATTGTGAACAATACGGAAAATCCTCCCCAAAAAAGTGCAGGTCTCCCTTAACTCAAAACACTTCTCAAATCAAGTCTCCCATTTAGATATTTAAGATAAATTTAAAAGCTCCACCAAAACACCACAATTTGAACATCTAGCATGCCTTTAAAAAAATAAAAATAAAACATTTTAGATAAGAAAATAATGTACTTCTAACAACTACAGTACTTTTAGGAAGTAATGTAATAATAATGTATGGTTTAAATCTTAGTAACTCCTTCCAGCAGCTTTTTAATAATTTCATAGATAAAAATATCGCCTTTTTAAATATAATTAACATCCTTGGCTGGCATCAGACCGATTCTGCTTCAGTGTGGTGCCGACGAGCAGTGATACGCTCAAATTGCTTCGGCCATTTTGCGACACGCTCTGCCATGTTTTTGATTATTTATTTATTTAATTCAATGAATTAAACCCACTTTCTGTCTTTACGTTTTTGGAAAAGTAAAGTTTTGTCCATCTTTACCTCTAAGCCAGGGGTCGGCAACCCAAAATGTTGAAAGAGCCATAATGGACCAAAAATACAAAAAAAAAATCCGTCTTGAGCCGCAAAAAATAAAAAGCCTTTTATACCGGTAAGTGTTATAATGAAGGCAACACATGACGTAAGTGTCTATATTAGCTATTTTAGCCTACTATCAAAGGCTGACTCATATCTTCGTTGACAGAAATGTTGTGTTTTAATTTTTATTCAACACGTTTTTTGCAATATTGGAAAACATTAGTAAAATGGAGGCTTCTCACAGGGTGAGATAACTTCTGGAAATTACTGGCTCAGAATGGTCAAAGGTATAGATGTGTGTGCCCAAGTTAAAGGAAACAGCAGGCTGTCTTCTTCTAATGGATTTATTACTATCTTTGCAAGCTGGGTAATGTTTGCTGTGGTCTGGAACAACATGGCACACAAACAACTATGAGAAACGCAGCCAATATTACATACAGATAATGTGTCACGAGACATGCAAATATAAAAAGTAAGGGAAATTAAATTAACTCAATTATACCTACAAACAAGGCATAAAATGCAATATGTAAATACAGCTAGCCTAAATAGCATGTTAGCATCGATTAGCTTGCAGTCATGGATTGACCAAATATGCCTGATTAGCACTCCAGTAAGTCAATAACATCAACAAAGCTCACCTTTGTGCATTCACACACAGCATAAAACGTGTGATGGACAAAATGCGACAAAGAAGGAGTGGCATAAAACACGTCTTTCTGTAGCAGCATCGGAGAAAGTTGTACATGTAAACAAACCACGATGAGTTCAAGGATCGCTGAAATTAGTAGGACAAAACGGCGCTTGCCAAATACTTTCATCAGGGAAACATGTACAGTATAACAAAAACAGTGGGATTTCTAACAATTAGGAAGGTTTGTGTCATGTCTACAGAAAATATATGAAAACAAAAAATTATATTTTCACACATCTCTGAAAGAGGTCCAGGGAGCCACTAGGGCGGTGCTAAACACAACTATGGAACTCTCTATCTGACACTTTGAAAAGTATACCTGCACTTGTCACTTTCAAAAAACAAACAAAAAATTGTGGCTAGTTGAGCAACAATCGTGTTTTTACTCATTTTTACTAATTGGTTCTTATCTAGTTTGCACTTTGTCTGTGTTATTATTATTATTATTATTATTATTATTGGCTTTTATCTAGTTTGCACTTTGTCTGTATTATTACTATTATCATTATTATCTTTGTCTGTATTATAACTATTATCATTATTATCCCTCTTTCTTTTTATTTTCCTATTTTAATGATGTTTGATCTGTGTTGTTGTTGACAAGTATTGTAAATTAGCTTTGGCTACAAACCCTATGATGAATACATTGGATAACTGTTTCAGGTAGCTATGTTTCTGTATCTGTCCCTATTTCAAATAAACCAGAAAGTAAGTAAAGAGCCGCGGGTTGCTGACTCCCGCTATAAGCTAATGGCAACTCAAATGTTTGCTTGCCACTTAAAGCATAAGAATTAGTCGAGAGGCAACTCTAACTTTGAAGTTTAGGTACCACTGTATTGGACTGTAATATATTGAATGTAAGTATTGGGACTGCATTATCATCTTCATATTTTGCACTTCTATAGAATGAGGTCATCACCGTCACCTTAGAAGCACCGACACACACTTGAGTCGACCCTGGGGGGGAATCCGTTTCATCAAAGCGGGACCTGCAGCTCTTCCCACCCACATGGACCAAGGCACACATCCTGCACCCTCGTTTGAAGTCGACGTGGATCTGGGCTTCGCTCTCTTCTTCCTCTTCGTTCTGTGTTTCTTCCTGCTGGTGACGGTGGTGCGATGCGCCCAGACGGTGGTGGACCCTTACGGCTCCATCTCCACCTCCACCTATCAAGAGGAGCAGATTACCTGAAGACCTGGAGAGGTACTTCCGTCCGCACTAAAGACGTAATTGCAAGTAAAGATTCCCCCTGTGGACTGTTCACAAATTGCAGGGGTCAAGTGACTTTAAAGCACAACACAAATCCAAAAACACAATTTTGAAACATGTTTTAGTGTGTTTAATTTATGGATCTTTCTGCATCTGTGCCATTTACTTCTCGTAACGTTCTCAAAATAAACATGAATATTTGTCCTTTTTACAACTCCAAATCTGACTCATTGAATCACTCAAACTGTGTAAGGGCCTTTCTCAAGCAACTTCCTACTGTAAGATAAATATGATTAATTTAAGTGACAGACTGAAAATAACAGTAATGAGTTTTTAGCACAGACATAGCAAATACATGAAACATAGCATTTATGATAGCCTTTTTATACATCATAGTGATAAAAAGGCTCACTGAGAAATCATTTTGGTAACAGGAATGTGCTGTTTGTATCTGTTGCACTTACTGCTTTCGTGCAAAGTGAAGGAGGATCTTGGCTTTGTGTGGCCTTAAACAAGATTTTTTTTTTTTTTTTTGGTAACACTTTAGTATGGGGAACATATTCACCATTAATTAGTTGCTTATTAAAGTAACAAATACTTTAATTTGGAGTTATTTGGACACTAGGGTAACATTTAAGGGTTAGGGTTACTAATAAGCAATAATTCTGAGGTTATTGAGGGAAGACTCTTAATTAATGGCTTACTGGTTGTATAATAAGGCCATGCAGAATAAGGCATTAATAAGTACTTAATGACTAAGAGCCAATATGTTACTAGTTTGCATGTTAAGAAAGCAACTAATTAATGGTGAATATGTGTTCCCCATACTAAAGTGTTACCTTTTTTTTTTCCAGCTACACAGGCAAATCATATTGTTGATGTAGATGCCCATTATATCGGATGTACAGATGTACTTTACAAAAAAGAAGTGTGGGATACTTCTCTTGTTGCCTTATTTGTATTTGACTTTATTAAATGGTTTTATATTATTATTTGGTGCAGCCGGGCCGTAGCAGGAGGGGATAGAAAGAGAAAAAAAGAAAGCCAGAGGGGCAAATTGCAGGGACGAGGGCAGGGGCGTCACTAGCGTTTAAGGACAGGGGGGCTTAGCCCCCAGGAGATGCACAGGATGCGAGCGAACGTAGCGCACGAGCACACAACTTCACAAACGGCTAACAAAGACTTATAAATTATTCATTGTTATTATTATTATTTCAGTCGGTTTATTTTCAATCTGTGTTCAGTACAACAACAAACATGGGGTTTGCACAGTGGCATTTTGTTTACAGCATCAACAAGAAACAATTACTTGGTGGATGGAAGCATCAAAGAATGGCGTCTGTTTTTAAGGGTGGCAAATCGGTCTATCACTCTGGTGTGACTCAGATGCTGAAGCTTATTCATTTTATATTAAATGTCTTTGTTTTTCCTCCCTCTGAAAATCCTATGAAATGTTTAACGAGCCATCCTATAATAATACAACAGCTATTAATGTAACAATACAATAAAACAAATATATTTAATGTTTTTTTCATTATTTTAACAATAGGCTAATGTATATTACTTTATATAGATTCTACAAGAAACACAAAACTTAAGAACTAAATTATTTACAGTTGCAGACAAGGTTTCGTGCAGCTTCACTCATTGTAAAGGAAGACGGAAGTCCACGCAGGAGAAAAATGACTACAAAGATGTTGTCTGGGTTTTTCTTATATACATGTATATATACATATTAAGTATATATATACATATTAAGTATATATGTATATATATATGGAAGACTTAAAGGTATACTAGAGGATGTTGTGGATCATGTTGACTATTGGTCCTCCTAATTGTCAATCATTCTGGTGATGTTACGTAAGGATATATATATATATATATATATATATATATATATATATATATATACATCAACTAAAACAAATGGCTTATCGATAAGCCATTTTTTTATTTTTTATTTATTACAACGTCAAAATAGGCCTAACAACGCCAATGGTTGTAATTCTGTAGCACTTTGAGATTTGGAATCAAATGTAAAGTAGATTACAAATACAATCTATTATATATATATATATATATATATATATATATATATATATATATATATATATATATATATATATATATATATATATATATATATATATATATATATATATATATATATATATATATGTGTATATATATATATATATATATATATGTATGTATATATATATATATATATATATATATATATATATATATATATATATATATATATATATATATATATATATATATATATATATATATATATATATATATATATATATATATATAATGTCCTCACCTAACATCACCAGAATGATTGACAATTAGGAGGACCAATAGTCAACAAGATACACCCAGAAATCAAATGGCTTATCGATAAGCCATTTAAAAAAAAAAAAAGTTTAATATTTATTTATATGTATCATTATTCTCCTACTCACCTTTCCAGTAGAGGCCTCTCCCCTCACACTTTCTGTGCTCCTCTGCCCTGACTCCTACAGGTCAATAGGGGTTGTGGAGTGATTATTATTATTATCTACTAATGATAGTCATACGTGAATGAGCTCAGCTTCTGTTCTCCTCCATGGATTTAAAGTGAGAAACACAGCTGATGCTCCAGAAGGAAGTAACCCCAAAGATAGCAAATGGTAAAAAAGAGTGCACATTTAACTTTATAAATAACCAAGACCTTCATGATGCATTTCAGGCTAACTAAGTAGCAGCATTGTTTTAGAGCGGGAATGTAACTTTTTGTCAAACACTGACCTGGTGTAAAGTGGAGCTAATACATTTTACTACAAGCAGTGATGAATACTTACTTTCTTGAAAAAGTTTCTTATGTCCATTTTTCATCCGTTCACGTTATTGTTCTGAAATCTGCAGTGCTGTGTGCTAATGCAGTGGTCCCCAACCTTTTTGCAGCTGCGGACCGGTCAACGCTTGAAAATGTGTCCCACGGACCGGTGGCGGGGTTATGGTATTTTTTTTATTTTTTTTATTTTTTTTCCATCCATCCATCCATTTGCTACCGCTTATTCCCTTCGGGAAATACAATCATGTGTGCTTACGGACTGTATCCCTGCTGACTGTATTGTTCTATATTAATATATAATGTATATATTGTGTTTTTTATGTTGATTTAATTTATTTTTTTTTAACTTTTTTTTTTTTTTGCATTTCTTGTGCGGCCCGGTACCAATCGGTCCACGGCCCGGTACCGGGCCGCGGCCCGGTGGTTGGGGACCACTGTGCTAATGTTCTTCGTACACCTGCAGGACCACAACTCCGCAAGCAAGGTCGCAGAGAAAATGCGGACTGGAGTTGGAGTGATGTGGGCATTTTCTATATTACAAGTGCAAGGAGCGCAAGCAAGGTCGCAGAAAGAATGCGGACTGGATTTTTAGTGATGTGGGCATTTTCTATATGAACAAGTGGAATGGATTGGATACCGACTCACTAAACGGGCTCTCTACCTTACGCTATGAAGTGAGGGGAAACTGAGTGAATAATGACAGGTTATATGATTATTTATTTAAACTCATATTCGGGCCACTTCATAATGAATATGTCGGCATGTATTTGTAAAAATATATATATATATATATATATATATTAAAACACCAAATTATTTAGGGGGGCTAGAGCCTAGATAAAAAGGGTTTTCTGATTATCTGATCCATGGATCAGATAATTAGAAAACCCTTTTTATCTCCATACATTACAAGCTGCATGTAAAAACCTTAATCGTTTTTACATGTGTTTTAAAAAAAGCAAATTGAGTAGATTAGTTTTTTAGCTCATGTAAATACAGTACACCAAGTGTGTGTATGTGGAGCTATGACGTTAGGTTAAGAGTGGAGTCTCTAATAAATTCAGTAGTCTAATGATATTAAAAACCTAAGTCTTACATACATATACATACATACACTCATGCATATAATCACGTTTCATCAAACATATATTAACGTTGTTGCCCTAGGGTAAACTGGGTAACACATGGCACACTGACAAAGCTTAATTGTTACTAAAACAATGTACAAGGTTAATATAGTTGGCTTCTATTTCTTCCCCTCCATTTATCTGCTTTATTTTGTATTTCAAGTTATCATTAAATATATGTATTGTTGCATTTCAAACAATTGTATTGTTGATAATAGAGGTAATTATTATTAATTATTAATAGTGCTATTTCTATTGGTATATGTATTGCTCAATTTGTAGTGTAATAATGTTCATTATCATTTCTGTAGTATTATTTATTTCACTAACTGCTTCTTTGCTATCACTTTTACCATCATATTTGTACATATCCTATTTGCTGATGTTTTGTTGCTTTTGTTATTGTTGTGTTTGCTGTTGTCTCTGTCTTATCCCCTCTTGTCCCTGCAATTTCCCTCTCTGTCTTCCTTTTTTTCTCTTTCTATCCCCTCCTGCTACGGCCCGGCTGCACCAAATAATAATATAAAACCATTTAATAAAGTCAAATACAAATAAGGCAACAAGAGAAGTATCCCACACTTCTTTTTTGTGAAGTAAATCTGTACAGCCGATATAATGGGCATCTACATCAACAATATGATTTGCCTGTGTAGCTGGAAAAAAGGTAACACTTTAGTATGGGGAACACATATTCACCATTAATTAGTTGCTTTCTTAACATGCAAACTAGTAACATATTGGCTCTTAGTCATTAAGTACTTGTTAATGCCTTATTCTGCATGGCCTTATTATACAACCAGTAAACCATTAACTAATGATAATCCACGGCATGGATTATCATTAATAGGTCATTATCATTGCGTTTACTGGGGGGTTAAAATCTAGCGACGGCTTTGTTTCGAACTTTAACCAAGGTTCCTGAATGCACCACAGTTATGTGCTATGAGATGCAAAAGGCAAACTATAAACAACTTTTTCCAATGCTGGCACAAAGGGATTTATTATATTTGTACCCTTCTGGATCCCAAATGTCGGCGTGGATGCATAAATGAGAGCTTTGACCTTGTTATGACGTCCACGTTGAGTGAACGACAGATGTGACTTTAGTGAACGAAATGAGTCTTTTGAACGATTTGCGTTGGGAGCCGTACAGGATCACCATAGATACCTTAGAGCAGGGGTCACCAACCTTTTTGAAACCAAGGGCTACTTCTTGGGTACTGATTAATGCGAAGGGCTACCAGTTAGATACACACTTAAATAAATTGCCAGAAGTAGCCAATTTGCTCAATTTACCTTTAACTCTGTTATTATTAATAATTAATGATATTTATCTTTGTGGAAACACTGATCATCTTAATGATTTCTCACAATAAATATATATAGAAACAGATAAATATCAATATGCAACACTTTATTTTTATATGTTCTCTAAGTGCACATTTTTCAAATTGAACATGTTCAAATGATCACTTCTAAGACAGTCTTGTGAAATCACAATATCCCATTTTAACTAGCTAGCCACTAATATTTTTTAACAAATCATGAATTACTTTGCACCATGTTTGTACAAATAATAACTCATGTAAAATACAAAAGTAAACTGTCAAATTTTTAAATCATGTCACACTTTGAACTGGACCCCAAATCTGTTATCTGTTTCTTTGTCAGTTAGTGGGAAGCCTGGCATTGCATGCTGTTAACTAGTGTGTTGTACTCTGGTGTGTAACTTGACACTGCAACTCTGAGTGAGTCTTGCAGATGTGCATCAGTGAGGCGTGTTCTGTGTTTGTTCTTGATGAAGTTCATGTCAGAAAAGGCTGATTCACAAAGATAAGATTTTTCCTCATTGTTTGCGGAACCTTCTTAATCTTTTGGACATATTTTCACAGCAATCTGGCCTTAAGCTTAATTATGATAAATGTACAATGTTAAGGATCGGAAATCTAAAGGGAACGTCCTTTCGAATGGAATGCAAAGTGCCTGTTTTGTGGACAGATGGACCAGTTAACATACTTGGTGTTGTTGTCCCAGAAAATCTGGAAGATCTAGGCTCAGTAAATTATGATAATCGACTAAGAAAGCTGGACAAAATTATGCAATTATGGAAAGGTAAATCCCTAACCTTGTATGGTAAAATGTCTATTGCCAACTCGTTAATTATTCCTCAATTTATTTATTTGTTTTTGTCATTACCAGCTCCATCACAAAACTTTTTTTAAGATTTATGAGCGGAGGGTCTTCGATTTTGTCTGGAACGGCAAACCAGAAAAGATCAAAAGAAAGGTTTTGTACGAAGAGTATGAATATGGGGGCCTGAAACTTCTCAACCTTGAAGCTATGTGTCTGTCTTTAAAAGCATCAATTGTTCCAAAGATGTATTTAAACATTGAGTGGTACACAAATGTCCTGTTGGACAAAAAACATGTACTGTATCAAAAGAAATTGTATCCTTTTTTACAAGTGATCCCCTCCCAGAGAGTCTGCTGGGAAACATGACGGGGTTCATAAAGGAAACAATCCACTCATAGTGGTGTTTTGAATTTTATGTGCCAGAAAAAAGAGACGATATTTTGCAGCAGTTAATATGGATGAACTCTAATATTGTAATAGATGGAAAGCCTTTCTTTTGGAAAAATATGTTTGAAAGAGGAATCATTTTTGTCAATGATATTATCAATGAGAATGGTAAAATTATGAAGTATGATGAATTTAGAGCTATGTATGGTGATGCTTGCTCAAGCTTTTCATTTTATCAACTAACTGGAGTAATTGGGAAAAGATGGAAACAAATAATTAATTATGGAACTACTAAGTTATTAGTTTGTAAACCTCTAATAAGAAATTCTAGTTGGCAAAAAGGAACTAAAGTAAATAGAAAAATATATAATTTTTATTTAATAAAGAAATCTTTGAAGGCTGCCTCATACAACACAAATGGAAAATGGGAGGACTTTTTTGACTGCCCGTTGCCATGGGATGCCATATTCAAACTAATCTATAAAACCACTATCGATGTGCAAAATCATTATTTTCAAATTAAAATTATTTATAACTTCTTACCCACAGGGAAAATGTTAAAATTATGGAATATGACAGAGTCAGATGATTGCCGATTTTGTTGTCAGGAGCCTGAATCCACCCTGCATTTGTTTTGGTATTGTCATATTGTGTCTTTGTTTTGGGTGGAAGTTGAAAAAATGTGTTTAAGGATTGGTTTGTTTATGAAGTTTAATGTGGTTTCTGTTATTTTAGGAGAGTTCATTGACAATCATGATTTAGTCAATTTAATTATAGTACTCTGTAAAATGTTTATTTTTAAGGCCAAAAACAGATATTCACTTAGTATTACTTTCTCTAAAACATTTATTCAGTATTTTCTAACTTTAGAAAGTTACATGGTTGAAAACGATAATGATGCCAAAAAACATTTAAAAAAAGATGAGAAGTCCTCAAAGGCTTATTTTGAAAGTATAATTATGTTTATAGATTTGTTGTTGTGTTCCCTAATTTGAGTGACCTGGGCATAATCTGGACTGTACATAAATGCTTATTTTGAAAATGTAATTTTGTTTATAAATTATATGCAATCTGTTGTGTTCCCTAATTTTTTTCTGTGTACATGAATGAAGGTGTGTGTTGCTGAGTCTGACTTGGACATTATCTGGACTGGGCCTGGTTTAAAAAACCCTTTAAACAAATCTAATTTCATTGACAACCTGGTCTGTTGAAAATAAGGCCCTTTTTTTAAAAATAAAATAAAATAAGATAAATAAATAAAAAACATTTTCTTGGATAAAAAAGAAAGTAAAACAATATAAAAATAATTACATAAAAAATAGTAATTAATGAAAATGTTAGTGGACCAGCAGCCTATACAATCAGGTGTGCTTCAGGGACTGTGTCCCTTGCAGATGTGTTGTCTATGTTGTGGGAACCAGAATATTGGTAGCAGAAAGAAATAACCCCTTTTGTGTGAGTGGGTGTGGATGAGTGTGCATGGGGGAAGTTGTTTGGGTTGATGCACTGATTGAAAGTTTATCTTGTGTTTTTTCTATGTAGATTTAATTTAAAAAAAAAAAAAAAAATTTTTTTTTTTTTTTTTTTTTTTAAATTTTTAAAAAAATTTTTTTTTTTTTTTTAGAACAGGCCCGCGGGCGACTCATCTGGTCCTTACGGGCGACCTGGTGCCCGCGGGCACCGCGTTGGTGACCCCTGCCTTAGAGAGACGCGCATCGATCGCTACTGCGCCCTTGAAAAACATCCAAACACCTCCATTGGGATTTTATATGATGTAAATATATATGTAATGTATTAACATGTACATTTATAAAAACATTTACTATCTACGTATTTTCATCATTTTAGGCATACTCGCTGACAAGCCGTAGGGCCGCCATCTTTAACAGGTATACATCGCCATCTAGTGACAGGATCGATGAAGTGTCAGCACATTTAATCCCTCATAACTGATTTTCACGCGTTTTTCAATGAAAACGTCATTTTATACAGTGCAAATGAATTGTCGTAGTTTAATATTCACAGTGGGTCGGTTGGTGCAAGAATACGCAGAACGATACGATGCCATCGTGTTCTTCCTTGTTCTTTCGGCTGCTCAAAGAGGAGTAGAATACCGGTTCAAGATGGCGGCCGAATTTCCTGCGCCACAGCACCCAATGCAGCATCCATTCATGTATGATGTTTATTATGACCCTCACTAGCGACTGGCACCTGGGCTACAACATGAGTCAGTCAAAGGAAGCATAGCTACATTTGGAATTTATTGTCTTTATTTTTATTATTGTTTAAATTTATTATTTTGTTTTGCCTTATTATTTATGTAATTGTTTTCCCTGTAGTGTTTGAATGCTCTAGTGCAGGGGTCACCAACGCGGTGCCCGCGGGCACCAAGTAGCCCGTAAGGACCAGATGAGTAGCCCGCCGGCCTGTTCTAAAAATAGCTCAAATAGCAGCACTTACCAGTTAGCTGCCTCTATTTTTTAAATTGTATTTATTTACTAGCAAGCTGGTCTCGCTTTGCCCAACATTTTTAATTCTAAGAGACAAAACTCAAATAGAATTTGAAAATCCAAGAAAATATTTTAAAGACTTGGTCTTCACTTGTTTAAATGAATTCATTAATTGTTTTACTTTGCTTCTTATAACTTTCAGAAAGACAATTTTAGAGAAAAAAATACAACCTTAAAAATGATTTTAGGATTTTTAAACACATATACCTTTTTACCTTTTAAATTCCTTCCTCTTCTTTCCTGACAATTTAAATCAATGTTCAAGTAAATGTATTTTTTTTTTATTGTAAAGAATAATAAATACATTTTAATTTAATTCTTCATTTTAGCTTCTGTTTTTTCGACGAAGAATATTTGTGAAATATTTCTTCAAACTTATTATGATTAAAATTCAAAAAAATTGTTCTGGCAAATCTAGAAAATCTGTAGAATCAAATTTAAATCTTATTTCAAAGTCTTTTGAATTTATTTTAAAATTTTTGTTCTGGAAAATCTGGAAGAAATAATGATTTGTCTTTGTTAGAAATATAGCTTGGTCCAATTTGTTATATATTCTAACAAAGTGTAGATTGGATTATAACCTATTTAATCAAAATTCTAAAATTATCTTAACCAGGAAAAATTACTAATGATGTTCCATAAATTATTTTTTTAAGTTTTTCTCTTCTTTTTTTCGGTTGAATTTTGAATTTTAAAGAGTTGAAATTGAAGATAAACTATGTTTCAAAATTTAATTGTCATTTTGTTCGTGTTTTCTCCTCTTTTAAACTGTTCAATTAAGTGTAAATATCATTAATTATTAATAATAACAGAGTTAAAGGTAAATTGAGCAAATTGGCTATTTCTGGCAATTTATTTAAGTGTGTATCAAACTGGTAGCCCTTCGCATTAATCAGTACCCAAGAAGTAGCTATTGGTTTCAAAAAGGTTGGTGACCCCTGCTCTAGTGCTACATAGTTTTTTTTTGGTGATTGAAAATTCAAAATAGTGATGACACTGTCAAACACCACCTTATGGAATGTTTACAATGAAAAGTATTATATTATAATATTTCAGAATAATTCTCACCAATAGACTTAATAGTTGTATACATTAAATTGTTGTGACCCACATCTTATAACTGCTACCGACCGGTGTTTGTTTCTTTGAGTTAAATAAAACTATAGTAATGAATCAGTTTTTTGAACGGCTCTTTGAAAGTAACGGCTCCTTAAGATCCAGCTCCCTTCAACATTCCTAATTTGATTCAAACAACCTTATTGTTGAAGCAAATTTCATTTTTATCTGAATGTTTATGACATCGGATTTAAATGACAAATCATTATTGTTTTACAACCCCCCCAGGCCATGATCATATGACCCTCTCGTGGTTGTGGCCCTAAATAACTCTGGCCAGTGTTCTGAAAAAAATGTGAGGCTTCACAAAAACAAAAATGCAACCAGTTGCGTAATCCAAAAATTAGCAACATAATTAACTAACGGATTTTGATCAAATTTTCCGAAATAAGTCCTGGAACATGTGCTTTTGTACGTTACATTATTATTCATATATGAGCTTATCAAAATAGTTATTGTTGGCATCCATTGCGTTACCATACAGTATAGACCGGTGGTTCAAACACTTGGCTCTCCAAGTACCAGCATAATGACCAACATTAAAATACAGTAGCATGGTAGGCCTAAATATTCATTAAAAAAAACAAGGCAGAGGTTTTATTTAACAAGTATATTTACTATTTTTGGCCACTGTAACATTACACACAGTTTGAACAGTAACGCTGTGTTTGAATATTCAGTTAAGTGATTATTTAGCGTACTACTAGATGGTGTACTATCCACTACCGCAATTTGAGAATCACTGGTATATACAAACAACCAACCATGCATGGTTTGTATCACTTATGTTTGGGTTTATTTCCTGGTGTGTAAAATATTGCTACAATATAGCAAACGTTGTGTAATTCGTAAATGAAAACGGAATGCAATGATTTGCAAAACCTTTTCAACTTATATTTGATTGAATGGACTGCAAAGACAAGATATTTAGCGTTCGAACTGAGAAACTTCTTTTTTTTTGCAAATAATCAACTTAGAATTTAATGGCAGCAACACATTGCAAAAAAGTTGGCACAGGGGCATTTTTACCACTGTGTTACATGGCCTTTCCTTTCAACAACACCCAGTAATTGTTTGGGAACTGAAAAGATCAATTTTTGAAGCTTTTCAGGTGGAATTATTTCCCATTCTTGCTTGATATACAGCTTGAGTTAGTTCAACAGTCCGGGGTCTCCGTTGTCGTATTTTAGGCTTCATAATGCGCCACATATCTTTAACGGGAGACAGTCTAGTACCTTCACTCTTTTACTACAAAGCCACTCTGTTCTAACAGCTGCAGAATGTGGCTTGGCATTATCTTGCTGAAATAAGCAGGGGCGTCCATGAACAAGACGTTGCATGGATGGCAACATATGTTGCTCCAAAACCTGCATGTACATTTCAGCATTAATGGTGCCTTCACAGATGTCTATGTTACCCATTCCTTGGCACTAATACACCCCCATACCATCACAGATGCTGTCTTTTGAACTTTGCGCTTATAACAGTCCGGATAGTTATTTTACTCTTTGGAAAAGAACGATATCCACAGTTTCCAAAAACAATTTGAAATGTGGACTCGTCAGACCACAGAACACTTTTCCACTTTGCATCAGTCCATCTTAGATGAGCTCATGCCCAGCGAAGCCAGCGGCGTTTCTGGGTGTTGTTGATAAATGGCTTTATCTTTGCATAGTAGAGTTTTATCTTGCACTTACAGATGTAGCGACCAACTGTAGTTACTGCCAGTGGTTTTCTGAAGTGTTCCTGAGCCCATGTGGTGATATCCTTTACACACTGATGTCGCTTTTTGATGTAGTACCACCTGAGGTATCCAAGGTCACAGGCATTCAATGTTACGTGCAGTGATTTCTCCAGATTCTCTGAACCTTTTGATGATATTACAGACCGTAGATGGTGAAATCCCTAAATTCCTTGCAATAGCTCGTTGACAAATGTTGTTCTTAAATTGTTCGACAACTTGCTCACGCATTTGTTCAGAAAATGGTGACCCTCGCCCCATCCTTGTTTGTGAATGACTGAGCATTTCATGGAAGCTGCTTTTATACCCAATCGTGGCACCCACCTGTTCTCAGTTAGCCTGTTCACCGGTGGGATGTTCCAAATAAGTGTTTGATGAGCATTCCTCAACTTTCTCAGTCTTTTTTGCCACTTGTGCCAGCTTTTTTTGAAACATGTTGCAGGCATCAAGTTCCAAATGAGCAAATATTTGCAAAAAAATAACTTAAAGTTTTCCAGTTCGAACGTTAAGTATTTTGTCTTTGCAGTGCATTCAATTGAATATAGGTTGAAAAGGATTTGCAAATCATTGTATTCTGTTTTTATTTCCGATTTATTGCCAACTTCACTGGTTTTGGGTTTTGTACGTTGAAAACAAAAATAAGGTAGCATTTTCTTTAATGCCTAGAAAGTAACACAACCCTTAATCTTAAAGTAAATTATCGTAAGGCATTAGTATAGAAAAAGGGTATTTTAAGTAAATCAATAGTACTGTATTTACTGTCCATAGCAACATTTGGCATTGAGCTCTTGGATTGAGTGATGTGTGGTCGTTGTTAGTATAGTACCTTGGGTCGGATAAGTCAATGTTATTATATTTGAAAAAAACATATAAAAATGTGTGAACGGTAAAAGTAATGGATTACACCACTGTTTTTCAACCACTGTGCGGCGGCACACTGGTGTGCCGTGAGATACAGTCTTGTGTGCCGTGGGAGATTAACTAATTTCACCTATTTGGGTTAAAAATATGTTTTGCAAACCAGTTATTATAGTCTGCAAATGATGTGTCGTTGAGTGTCTGTGCTTTCTAGGGCTCGGCAGAGTAACCGTGTAATACTCTTCCATATCAGTAGGTGGCAGCCGGTAGCTAATTGCTTTGTAGATGTGGGAAACAGTGGGAGGCAGTGTGCAGGTAAAAAGGTGTCTAATGGTTAAACCAAAAATAAACAAAAGGTGAGTGCCCCTAAGAAAAGGCATTGAAGCTTAGGGAAGGCTATGCAGAAAACTGATGGCTACAAAGTAAAAAACAACAACAGAATGCTGGACGAGAGCAAAGACTTACTGTGGAGCAAAGACGGTGTCCACAATGTACATCCGAACATGACATGACAATCAACAATGTCCCCACAAAGAAGGATAAAAACAACTGAAATATTCTTGATTGCTAAAACAAAGTAGATGTGGGAAATATCGCTCAAAGGAACTGCTACAGGAAAATACCAAAAAAAAACAGAAAATGCCACCAAAATAGGAGTGCAACACAAGAACTAAAACACTACACACAGGAAAACAGCAAAAAACTCAAAATAAGTCAGGGCTTGATGTGACAGGTGGTGACAGTACATCTACTTAGAGACAAGAGCTATAGTGATGCATGGTTGGTTATGGTTTAAAGCAGGGGTCCCCAAACTACGGCCCGCCAGCGTCCAAAATCAGGCCCGCAGGAAGTCCCAAGTATTAAAAAAATATATATATACAGTATATATATTATTTTTTTCTGTCTTTTCTTATCCACTTTGTACCGATTGCTACTCACGGTGTCTCCTCGCCGCTCAGGCAAATCATATTGTCTAAAAATGCATTTTCTCATATATATATATATATATATATATATATATATATATATATATATATATATATATATATATATATATATATATATATATATATATATATATATATATATATATATATATATATACAGCCCGGCCCCCGGCCAAATTGTTTTAACCCAATGCGGCCCCCGAGTCAAAAAGTTTGGGAGCCCCTGGTTTAAAGTCTGATCCAACAATTGCGACAACGACTTCTTACTGTCAGCTGTGTTTCGTTTTTTAATGATTTCTGCTGGTGGTGTGCCTCCGGGTTTTTTCTACGCAAAAAAATGTGCCTTCGCTCAAAAAAGGTTGAAAAACACTGGATTACACAACATTTGACATACTCCGGTACAGTAGGTGGCAGTGTGCACCTTGCAAGCCTCTGGCTACAACCCGCCAGTAAACCAACAAAAGAAGAAGAAGAATAGTCGTCTTTGCTAGCGAGGTGCGTAAAATAATACAACAATAGCACCGCTCGAAGGTGATCGAGAAGTTTCATCTGACCCGATCGTTGCGCTGTATACACATTTATACAAACTGGGACGAAGTATTGCCAGGCTTTTGCCTTCGAGTGGTAAAAAGAGCTACATGCTAGTGGTGCTGCTAGCTCCTAAGCTAACGACGCTATATAAGACTGCTGCATTGTGAAGCGTGAAGTAAGGTAAGTGGACATTAACACGAGTTTTGTTTACTTCATTAAGTACGCGAAAGGAACTGAGAATATTCCTTCATTAGAGTGTTGCTTTCCGTTTAGAGTTGAATGATGTATTTTAACCCAAAGCCTCCATTTTCACTCTCATCCGTCGACGGAGATTACCTCAAGACTCCGTTAGCGTTAGCTTCCGCTCTGTATTTATTTTAGTGCGAGCCGGCACCTAAACTAATATCTGCGTGTTGGTCAAGTATAAAAATGAATTTACGGTAAACTTTATCTTCCATGGTTTGAACATGTCCAAGTCCTGGCGTGGCATGCATATTAGCTTGTACCCATTACAATGGGGTTAATTTTATTAGATTTTAATCCTACCCGCCGAATGTTTCTAAATTATTATTTTTTAAATATTTTACATTGTAGCTGTAGTTGGCCAAATTATTTGCAATTGTATTTTTATTTGAGCTAGATGTGAACCACTGGATTTCCCCCCAGATGGCCAATACACACGGGGTGGTGGGGCGTGGCTAAGAACGCGGTTAATGTGACGTCATCATGTTTATGATGTCATTATTAATTTGATCGTCAATGACGCATATCCTTTCCTTAAAAAGGCTAATCAAATGTTTTACATATAAACAAAAACACATTTGTGTTATTAGTATTAACATAATATATCTTTTTTATTTTCTCGTTTTGCTTTATTCCACAATTGTTGCTGCTCATTGTAAAATGTAACACAGGCTACACTACTGTGCCGTACTTGAATGTTCCAATTTAGTTTGCCAAATATCTAAACAGTCCTTTTGAATTAGAGATGGAATAAATGGTGGGTTTATTGATATTCTCCACAATGAAGTCACTGAAAAACTAAGCACACAAAGGAAATTACATCACGTTAAATTAATGATAGAGATATCCGATAATGGCTTTTTTGCCGATATTCGGATATTGTCCAACTCTTAATTACCGTTTCCGATATCAACCGATATATACAGTCGTGGAATTAACACATTATTTTGCCTAATTTTGTTGTGATGCCCCGCTGGATGCATTAAACAATATAACAAGGTTTTCCAAAATAAATCAACTCAAGTTATGGAAAAAAAAATGCCAACATGGCACTGCCATATTTATTATTGAAGTCACAAAGTGCATTATTTTTTTTAACATGCCTCAAAACAGCAGCTTGGAATTTGGGACATGCTCTCCTTGAGAGAGCATGAGGAGGTTGAGGTGGGGCGGGGGGGTGTATATTGTAGCGTCCCGGAAGAGTTAGTGCTGCAAGGGGTTCTGGGTATTTTTTATGTTGTGTTACGGTGCGGATGTTCTCCCGAAATGTGTTTTTCATTCTTGTTTGGTGTGGGTTCACAGTGTGGCGCATATTTGTAACAGTGTTAAAGTTGTTTATACATCCATCCTCAGTGTGACCTGTATGGATGCTTGCATTCACTTGTGTGTGTGTGTGAAAAGCCGTAGATATTAAGTGACTGGGCCGGCACGCAAAGGCAGTGCCTTTAAGGTTTATTGGCGCTCTGTACTTCTCCCTACGTCCATGTACACTGCGGCGTTTTAAAAAGTCATACGTTTTACTTTTTGAAACAGATACCGATAATTTCCGATATTACATTTTAAAGCATTTATCATCCCTAATTAATGATACAGTTTGGAATACACTGGGGGGGGAAAGCAATACCATTATTCAGGATGAAGGTTGGCTTAATGCTAACGTACAATGGATTAGCTCATTGACAGGCTATCGAAAAGTAGCAGGGCACATATAAAGACAAACAATCATTCACACTCACATTCATACCTACAATTTAGAGTCTGCAGTTAACCTAGCATGCATTTTTTCGAATGTAGGAGGAAGCCACACACGCACGGAGGTTCTCCCACACAGAAATGACCAAATGGACATTCCAAGACACACATTGCGTTAAGTTGGACGTTACTGTCGGTAGTACTGTCAAAATTAGGGTAGTTTTCGCTTTAATTAGAAATGCATAAATTAACTTGAAATGCCTTTCTCTTAAACTTTCTCACCTTTTCCTGAGTGCTAATTCAAGCCCCGTTTACACTAAGCCGGATAAGGTTATCCAGAGTAAATCACACCTAATTTTATCCGTGGCCACACACAACAATGCCACCGTTTAAGACCCCTGCCCCCTCCATCCGCTGGTGAAACAGTGTTGTTTTCGTCAACGATGACGAAATCATTTCGTTGACGCCACTTTTTTTCATGACGATAACGAGACGGTGACGAGATAAACATGTCTCTCTGATGAAGAAAACATGATGAGACGTGTGTGAGTTTTCGTTGACGAGACGAGAACGGACGAAAATGTTAGTGGGTAATCTGTCAGACGTTTAAAATGCATGACATTTCTGTTTATTGTGTGTGTCAATTAAAACCTACAAAGTATCTGCTGCTGCATTCTATCCTTGTTTGGTCACGCCCACCAACTGGCGTGCAGCGCACAACGTGCTCAACACGTCAGACTGTTGTTACTCATCAGGCAATGGAACGTGATGGCGGCGGCAGTTTCAACAAAGGGGCTCGGTGGTCGCAAACGTAGAGACGACATATGGGTGTATTTTAAATATAACCCAGCAGATAATAAAACAGAGTGTATTGTGAAGGAAGACGGTGACAGATGTGGCCACAAAATATGCGGAAAAAATACGACCAACCTTAAGCGGCACCTTAAGGCTCGCCACAAGGATATTTTTTCGAAGGTAAGTTACAAATGCTGTTAACATAATCGATAAATGTCATAGTAAGCTAATACATTAGTACGTTTTCCACATACTCCTGGCACAAATAGGCTGCTAACTTCAGGCTAAAGTTAGCTTTTGTTACGCTAACGTCAATTCATTATGTGTGTGTTACTTTAGCAGCATGTTTAGCCATGTTTACATTCAGTGACGGTGTGGTTATCTCTTTGTGAGTACGTTCTGTCAGCACGTAACTTGATATGTTAAACAGGTTGAGTTACTGTTATATGTAGAGTCTGCTAGCTTTAGCCTAAAAGCCACAAGTGGCGTTGTGCAGCCCCAACCAGGACTTGGCTATTTTCACAACTTATGTGTGACACTGCCCAACAGCAATCTCCAATACTTATTGACCTAAATTAATTTGTTAAAAGACTATACTTGTATACTTATGGTATACTTTTTATTCTTTTTTTTTTGACTAAAACTAGACTAAAACCTTTTTGACTTTTCATCGACTAAAACTAGACTAAAAAACCCTTTTGAGTTTTCGTCGACTAAAACTGGACTAAAACTGGACTAAAACTATCACATATAAAAGTGACTAAAATGTGACTAAAACTAATAAACATTTTAGTCCAAAAGACTAAGACTAAATGTAAGATGGTTGTCGAAAACAACATTGCGGTGAAACGCGGCCTAGTACGCACGCACGGAAAATGCACACGTCATAGTCATCTCCAGTGTTGCTTTGTGTGCAAGTTCTTAAATGTCACTTATATGAACAATATCCAGTGTTATGGTATTTCAATTAACTGGAATCCAGTGTGCTTTGGGGCCCTATTGTAGTGAATCACACCTCATAAATTAATAAAATCTTTATTAGACACGTAAACAATGTGATAAAGAACATTTTACATCAATCAAACTAGGGATCTAGATGTCTGGTCAGGACACTCCTCACTCTTTTGCCGTCACCTTCATTGTCCGTTCTTTTTTGGTGACTTTATATACTCAGGACCTAGAAGTTGAGTCCGCGACATACATGGCGGGCAATAACTGATACAGTCTGCTTTGCCTGTCCAAATGCATTCGCTGTGTTCCGTAGTTTTCCCTCGTCTTCCCTCGACGGCCAGGTAATACAAAGCACACGCTACCTCTTTTATAACATCCACGGGAGCTCGCATCCTCGTTGACTCTCCTTCGACAAATGGATGAAGTTTTTCCGCTAAGTTGAATCACAGCTGACATTCGAAAGTTGTCTTGCCGTCTGAGAAGTGTTGAATCTGAAATAGCTGCAATCGCTTTCTCTTAAGGTATTCATGTGTTATTTCCACAAGCGTCTGTACATGTAGAAGAAGGAGAAACACGGGCATGTCTGGATGACTCGCCTTCATATTTCCAGTGGTTAGCTCCAAGTTACGAAACCGCTATATTATGAAGCTGGCTGTGGCGCGTTCTTTCTGACGTCACTTCCTGTGTGGGCGCGGTCTTTCTGACGTCACTTCCTCTCCGAACTCAGTTTGTAAACGATCAATGAATCCATACAAAGCTAAGTGCCGGAGATTCAAGAAATACACGGCGCACTTACCCGTGTAAAAATTTGTCCGAGGAGGAGGACGACATTAAACGCTGGTATAGTGTGGCTGAAACGGGTCTTAGGCTAAATAACTGTTCGTTTAAGGGCGTAAACGACTTAGTGAAGACATGGCCTCAGTTCCAGGGTCGATCAGGTGTGTGACCAGCTCGAGTGCTTATGCTGACAAGCGATTTATATGCACCTTTTTCGAAATAAAGCATAGAGTAATATTTTTATGATATTTGAGATGTTATGTAAGCTAATTATGGCCAAAAGTGCTTGAATAATAGCCTATACATTATATACATTCATTCAATATATTACTTGAAGGCCTACTGAAACCCACTACTACCGACCACGCAGTCTGATAGTTTATATATCAATGATGAAATCTTAACATTGCAACACATGCCAATACTGCCGGGTTAACTTATAAAGTGCAATTTTAAATTTCCCGCCAAACTTCCGGTTGAAAAAGCCTTTGGAGGATGACGTATGCGCGTGACGTAGCCCGGGGAACAGAGGTATGCCGTCCCCATTGAATACAATACAAAAAAGCTCTGTTTTCATTTCATAATTCCACAGTATTCTGGACATCTGTGTTGGTGAATCTTTTGCAATTTGTTTAATGAACAATGGAGGCTGCAAAGAAGAACGTTGTAGGTGGGATCGGTGTATTAGCGCCTGGCTGTAGCAACACAACAAGGACTACTTACTTGGATAGCAGACGCCTAGCCGATGCTAGCCCCACCGCACGGATGATCGGGTGAAGTCCTTCGTCACGCCGTCGATCGCTGGAACGCAGGTGAGCACGGGTGTTGATGAGCAGAGCGGATGAGGGCTGGCTGGCATAGGTGGAGCGCTAATGTTTTTATCATAGCTCTGTGAGGTCCGGTTGCTAAGTTAGCCTTAGCGTCGTTGGCAACAGCATTGTTAAGCTTTGCCAGGCTGAGATCTATTAACCGTGTAGTTACATGTACATGGTTTAATTGTTGATCTTCTGTCTATCCTTCCAGTCAGGGATTTATTTATTTTGTTTCTATCTGCATTTGAGACAGATGCTATCACGTTAGCTCATGCTAAAGAGCTTCGTCGAAGTATTGTCGTCGAGATAAAAGGCACTGTGAATGTCCATTTCGCGTCTCGACTCTCATTTTCAAGAAGATATAGTATCCGAGGTGGTTTAAAATACAAATCCGTGATCCACAATAGAAAAAGGAGAGAGTGTGGAATCCAATGAGCCAGCTTGTACCTAAGTTACGGTCAGAGCGAAAAAAAATATGTATTTCACTGCATTCTAGCCCGTCACTCTAACGTTCCTCATCCACAAATCTTTCATCCTCGCTCAAATTAATGGGGTAATCGTCGCTTTCTCGGTCCGAATAGCTCTAGCTGCGTTGAAAACAATAGGAAAATATGAGGGAGTGAACAACTGACAACGTCACGCTACTTCCGGTAGGGGCAAGGTTTTTTTTTATCAGAGACCAAAAGTTGCGAACTTTGTCGACGTTGTTCTATACTAAATCCTTTCAGCAAAAATATGGCAATATCGCAAAATGATCAAGTATGACACATAGAATGGATCTGCTATCCCCGTTTAAATAAAAAAAAATTCATTTCAGTAGGCCTTTAAATGTTTAGATGTGGAAAAAAACTAACATTTTTAAGGTGTGGCGGCTTTAATTTTGTTGTGGCGGTGCGCCATGATCAATTACATGTAGGGGAAACCCTGATAATGGTAAAAGTTAAGGGGACCTATGATGATTTTAATCTACATTTAAAGCACTTCCCTGTGGTCAAGATAATAGGTATGGGATGTGTTTGGTGTAAATTTTGCTCAACGGTAACTTTTATAACCTGTTTTTCAGTCTGTCCTAGGGATTGTCTGTATATTTATATCGCGTTATATATTGCAGCCTCCTGCGATAACGATATATATCATGATATATTATTTGGTATGTAAATTATAATAGAATTATCTCAAAATGGGTTACAAATTCCCTTAATTTTCAAGATCATTGAATGATTACATTTGAAATTAAAACTTATAATCAGACAAAAACACAGGATGGTGGTGTACCAATATTAATTTAAATATTTAGATAAATTCCTACTATTGGGTCTGATTTAAATCCCTTGATTTCTGCCCTTAAAGTCCTCCTGTGTCCAGGGACTTTAAGACACTGCCTTAAAAAGCTGCTTTTAGCAGCATTTTTGTCACTGAATGTTGCACGTCGGTGTTATTGTACACATACCTAGATTGGATGAAAATAGTACTACAGTATTTATCAGAAAAGACTAAATTCCGCATAGGATTTCTGGAGAGTGCACGTTCTAGCGATACATTGGTACCTCGGTTTTCATCATTCATCCGTTCTGTTGAAAACTGGAAAATATTTCCCTTATTATAACAATGTAAACACAATTTATTTGTCCCAGTGTGTGTGTGCGTGTGTCTGTATAGTACTATCCATGGATGAGTGTGTGTACATAAGCCTGATAGTCCCTCAGTTCGGCGTCTCAGTATTCCACAGAGGGACGTCACGATAGCACAGCTAGTTGCCATGGAAGCCTCCGAGATCTAGTCCAATGGAGTCAAACAATCCCAGGTGTTCCTGAGGGAAGGAGGAAGGGGTCTCAGGAGCGTCTCACTGCCGCGCCCTTGTTAGGCGAGTTATCAACAGTCACCTTGCCAAGCCCTGTGCGAGGGCGCCGAAATATAAATAGGATTGTTTTGATTAGGGCGACCAGATACATTTCAACAGATCATCTACTCCAGTTGTTCTCAACCTGCAGCTCGTGGGCCAGGTACGGCCCGCCAGCGTCCACAATATGGCACGCGGGAAGACCCAAATTAAACAAAATTATTTTTAAAAAAATATATATGTATATATATTTTTTTTTAAATCTGTTTAAATATGTCCTGTCCAGTTGCTGAAATCATATTGTTGATGTAGATGCCCATATCTGCTCTACAGGTTTACTTTACAAAGGAGAAGTATGGGATACGTCTCTTGTTGCCCTATTTGTATTTGACTTCATTAAATATTTGTATGTATTTAGTGTTTGGCACTGCCAGATCGGGGCAGCAGAGGAGGAGGTAGAAAGAAGGGGGAAAAAAGAAGACGGGGAATATGTGGGGACAAGACAACAACAAAATTAATAGTATGTTGTTTTTTTTGTCATAAAAAAATACAATCATGTGTGCTTACGTACTGTATCCCTGTAGACTGTATTGATCTATATTGATATATAATGTAGGAACCAGAAATAATAATAACAGAAAGAAACAACCCTTTTGTGCGAATGAGTGTGATTGAGTGTAAATGGGGGAGGGAGGTTTTTTTGTAAGTGTATCTTGTGTTTTTTATGTTGATTTAATAAATAAAATAAAAAAATAAAAATATATATATATATATATATGTATATATGTATATATTTCCATAATAAATATATATATATATATACATAATAAATATATATATATATATATATATATATATATATATATATATATATATATATATATATATATATATATATATATATATATATATATATATATATATACTGCCGTTCAAAAGTTTGGGGTCACATTGAAATGTCCTTATTTTTGAAGGAAAAGCACTGTACTTTTCAATGAAGATAACTTTAAACTAGTCTCAACTTTAAAGAAATACACTCTATACATTCCTAATGTGGTAAATGACTATTCTAGCTGCAAATGTCTGGTTTTTGGTGCAATATCTACATAGGTGTATAGAGGCCCATTTCCAGAAACTATCACTCCAGTGTTCTAATGGTACAATGTGTTTGCTCATTGGCTCAGAAGGCTAATTGATGATTAGAAAACCCTTGTGCAATCATGTCCACACATCTGAAAACAGTTTAGCTCGTTACAGAAGCTACAAAACTGACCTTCCTTTGAGCAGATTGAGTTTCTGGAGCATCACATTTGTGGGGTCAATTAAACGCTCAAAATGGCCAGAAAAAGAGAACTTTCATCTGAAACTCGACAGTCTATTCTTGTTCTTAGAAATGAAGGCTATTCCACAAAATTGTTTGGGGTACCCCAAACTTTTGAACGGGTGTGTGTGTGTGTGTGTGTGTGTGTGTGTGTGTGTGTGTGTGTGTGTGTGTGTGTGTGTGTGTGTGTGTGTGTGTGTGTGTGTGTGTGTGTGTGTGTGTGTGTGTGTGTGTGTGTGTGTGTGTGTGTGTGTGTGTGTGTGTGTGTGTGTGTGTGTGTGTGTGTGTGTGTGTGTGTGTGTATATATATATATATTATGTATATATATACAGTATATATATATATATATTTATTTTTTAAATTTCTTGTGTGGCCCGGTACCAATCGATCCACGGACCGGTACCGGGCCGCAGCCCGGTGTTTGGGGACCACTGCCCTAGACTACCAAGATACCTGTGCCGGTGGGGGCGCGGTTGTGGGCGTTGTCACTATGGTGTCATCGAGTAATTTGCTATTATATGATTTTCTTTTAAAAAGACAAAAAAAATTATAAATACATTTAAAAACAAATCTATTTTTAATTAGTGTTGATTAGGGATGTCCGATAATATCGGCCTGCCGATATTATCGGCCGATAAATGCGTTAAAATGTAATATCGGAAATTATCGGTATCGTTTTTTTAATTATCTGTATCGGTTTTTATTTTATTTATTTATTTATTTTTATTAAATCAGCATAAAAAACACAAGATACACTTACAATTAGTGCACCAACCCAAAAAACCTCCCTCCCCCCATTTCTTTCTGTTATCAATATTCTGGTTCCTCCATTATATATCAATATATATCAATACAGTCTGCAAGGGATACAGTCTGTAAGCACACATGATTGTGCGTGCTGCTGGTCCACTAATAGTACTAACCTTTAACAGTTAATTTTACTCATTTTCATTAATTACTAGTTTCTCTGTAACTGTTTTTATATTGTTTTACTTTCTTTTTTATTCAAGAAAATGTTTTTAATTTAGTTATCTTATTTTATTATTATTTTTAAAAAGTACCTTATCTTCACCATACATGGTTGTCCAAATTAGGCATAATAATGTGTTAATTCCACGACTGCATATATCGGTTGATATCGGTATCGGTTGATATCGGTATCGGTAATTAAAGAGTTGGACAATATCGGAATATCGGATATCGGCAAAAAGCCATTATCGGACATCCCTAGTGTTGATCTATTTTTTTATGGTTTTGCCATATTTTTAATTGTTGCTGCTTATGAGTGAGTTTTTTTTAATTAAAAACAATTAGCAGCAAATCTAGCATCTTTTTCAGGTGTTATACTCGTGTTTAGAGACTGCTTCTGTCCCTTGATGTCTGCGACGAAGGAGTCGAGCTGACTTCACACTTGCTTCACGCTGTTGTTCCAGTTGGACTTTCTCTCCTTAAAAGCCGCCACTGTCCTCCTAATATATGCATATTTTGTAAATGGCTGTCCACGGGTATATTCAGATTCAGATTCAGAGCTTTATTTGTCCATTCTTAACATGTACAAGACACATAAGAACTGAAATTACATTTTCGGCACAATCCCGCTAAGAGCAGACATACGTTACAGGGAGACAAGACGGGACCGCCAACGGATCAGCCACTTAGGGCGCTCCTTAAAAAGGTGGGAAAAAGGTGACATTGGGGAAGGGGGGGAGAGTAAAAAAAATATCAGTCTGAGGCTGGACCCTCAGGAATGGTCCAGACTGAGTCCGAGGAAAAAACCTCACATAGCATGGCACACATAAACATGGTACATGTAATCACAACAACTCGCAACAGAGTCATCCAACAGGACTTTGGAGGCCGGCAGCTGCTGTTGAGCGCTACTCAGCCCCCACAACCCCGGAGGAATTAAGCAGTGGTGAAGGCGTTGATTTGGGGAGGGGTGTGTGCGTGCATGTATGCCCAATTAACTTGGGTGAGATGTTGGAATTGTCTTTATGGGCCGAGGCCGGCCCCAAGAGTTCAAGAGTTCAAGAGTCCGACCCAGGTGCTTTTGAAAAAAAAGGGAAAGGTCAAAAGCGTCCATCTTTGAGGAGTCCTCAGGGGAGTGTTTTCAAACAGCCTGTTCCTCAAGGCCATTCGAGGGAGTCAAATCGTAGATTAAGATGTTGTTTTTTCTTCGAGCAGTCAAAACAATGACATTCCTGCTCTGTATGCTGGCTCTGACAATTCCAATTTATTCTTTCTCTAACTTCATCAAGATGGAATCTACCTTGCGATTCAAATCAGCAATCGCTCCAGTCTGTGATCCCACAGCACGACCCAATCCTTCCATTGCGTTGAACAGCCTGTTGGCCCCTTGAGTGGCTGCCATCGTCTTCCGAATTTGACAATACACCAGAGCAATGCCCAGCCCAATCAGCAAATTCCCTGCGATCACAGCTCCAAATAGGTAGATGTCTTCCACGTCCTCGATGGAAAGGACTGAGAGGCACATGATTCTCCAAGTATTCCAGGAGTCTCTCACGTACCCCGCAGCAATGGTTCCATCAGGGCAGCCAGGCTCCCCCGAACCTCTTTTCCTTGTCGAAAAGACTGTGTCAATTGCGTCGAGAGTCCAGTTGATCAAATTCATTTTGATGTTTAGATTTGAGGACAGCTCAAGAAAAGAGGCTTCAAAAAGTTCGGACAAAGACAAGGACACAAGAAAGCAAGCGGGAAGGAGGAGGAGCAGGGAAAAATGCGACCACCCTCACCAAGAGGCAAGACAGAAAAGATATATAAAGTATATCTGGAATATATTAAAATTACGCTCACATCGCATACATGCTGACAGCGCTCCAGACAATTGCATGCGTTTTGTTTACTTCCGGTTTCGGCAGCGCAGTTTTCGGTAATTAAAGTATTTTTTTTGCGGCCGAGTTTTCAGTACATCACTTGTCAATAGTGCGCAAATAATAGGCTATATATATAAATTCATACTGTAAGTGTTAATGTTTTAAATTCGTGTGGTTTGGATTTGATGTCAGTTTTTCCCATGTTTGTAAACACACCATCCGTGCCTGAAAGGTGATTGGCGGAGAATGAAGAAGTGTTGTTGTGTGGCTGATAAAGCACGGACTCATGGACACCAAAGTGTTTGCACGGGAGGTATACCTGTTGGAATTGTGCCGTTTGTTATCATAAGATTGGTAATAAAAGTTAAAAATTGCATCAGACTTTGTGTGATTTCTTCTAGGGGCTACAATATGTATGATATTACTTTAATTTTTTTTCAAGAAAAAAAATAAACACCTTATTTTCAAGGTGTGGCGGTAATGAAAATGCTGGGACAGCACGCCACTTTCAATTACATTAAGGGGAAACCCTGGTGTGTGTATGTATGTGTATATATATATATATATATGTGTGTGTGTATATATATATATTGGGATTACTTTGATTTCTGCATAAATTGGTGATAAAATGTCTTCTGCTCTTCATCAAAGTCACAACAATAGACAAAACTGTTTCGGTGCAGCAATATTCTTGGGATGTCTGGTGTGAATCGCTTTCTTGAGGTCATGCCACAGCATCTCAATCTGGTTGAGGTCAGGACAACTCCAGAAGGCCTATTTTCTTCTGTTGAAGCCATTCTGTTGTTGATTTACTTCTATACTTGTGGTCGTTGTCCTGTTGCACTACCCATTCTCTGTTGAGCTTCAGTTGCCAAACAGGTGGTCTTAAGTTTTCCTGCAAACTGTCTTGATAAACTTGGGAAGTAATTTTTCCATCAATGAAAGCAATCCGTCCAGGCCCTGAGGCAGCAAAGCAGCCCCAAACCATGATGCCACCTCCACCATATTTCACAGTTGGAATGAGGTTCTGATATTGGTGTGCTGTGCCTTTTTTTCCTCCACCCTTAGTGTTGTGTGTTCCTTCCAAACAGCTCAATTTTGGTTTCATTTGTCCAAAGAATATTTTGCCAGTAGTGCTGTGGAACATCCAGGTGCTCTTTTGAAGAAGACTTGTTTTACCCATTGGTACAGACTGGATGATGCACGTGCATCCTCAGCTGTTGCCATTTATAATACAAAGTAGCGGGTAGTTTAGGTTATATGTCAGTAAACTCCATATGGAAGTGTTAAAAACTACAACATGGCTGATCGTGAGCAGACGAAGTGGAGGCACATACAAAAGACAGACTTCTGAAGAGACTGTCAGAAAGTGATTGGCAACACTAAATGGGCCCTAGTGTGTGAATGAGAGTGTGAATGTTGTCTGTCTATCTGTGTTAGCCCTGTGATGAGGTGGGGACTTGTCCAGGGTGTACCCCGCCTTCTGCCCAAATGCAGCTGAGATAGGCTCCAGCACCCCCCGCAATCCCAAAGGGGACAAGCGGTAGAAAATGGATGGGTCTATAAAACATAATTTTTGCAAAATTTTGACCAAAAAACACAATTACATTTTATGTAGACCACAAGGGAGTGTTTTAGGTGTAGAAAAAAATGATAATATGACCCCTTTTAGTACATTAAGGGCCGCCGCAAGAATATATCAGAAATATGGCATATATTTTTTTATTTGTTATACATGTTTCTTGTACTTCTTTTGTCAGATTAGCCTGATTTGATAGTTTGCGTTTGACGGATAATTTGTTTGCAAAGATTGTAGTTTCTGCTTTCGTAAAAAGATTTTACACTTGCACACATACACAAATCGTAAGACTGTACCTGCTAAAAGTATTTTGCCTTCATGAAATCACATCAGCAAATAATTGTATACTGACGTATTCGATTGTGTGTTTGCTAGCTGTGGTTTGGCGGTGTTTGAGAGGCCATGAAGATGGAGGATCAGTTGGAGATGATGTCACAATTCCAAGAGCCCAGGGCAAAGAGAAAAATGATGGCAATTGGTAAGTGTGTATAATATTGGGAGAAAACAATAGGATTGTAATTGTGAGTTGACCTAAAATAGTCTTAGTAGTAGTTAAGCAACAGGCAATTTGCATACATTCAACCCTGTTTTTTTTGTTTTTTTTCCCCAGAAAATATGCCTGAGTCAGGTCCTTCCACCAGTGGATTTCCTTACGACAGGGCACACCTGAAATACGGCTTATCAAAAAGGGTAGAGGTTTCTTTGTTCAGGCTTCCTGAATATAAGATCAGCGCCCTTCGACCGCCGACGCCGCCACAGTTCTACAGTGAAGATGAATCGCTGAGCAGCTCTAATTCTGGTCTTCACGACCGACAAGAAGACTCGAGTGATTCTGATTATTCGTCTTCAAAGACTCCAAAAGCTAAAGCCAACAGTCTTGGTAAGCCCTTCATTTTCTGCCTAACCACTACTTTCACTAAATCTATCGGTCAAAACTCAATTTATTGATTGTTACTTTTAAAGTGTTTGTTTTATTTATTTTTCTCATAATATTTTCAACTGGCATTAAATGCTAAGCAACACTTTTTTCGAAAAGTTATTTCTAACCGTGTACCCTTCCACTCTGCACCCTTCAAGAATTTTTAAAAAATTGTATTTCTTTTATAAAGATTCGATCCACTAAGTAGAAACACTGAAAGAAGTTTATAGCAGCAAATAAATTGTGCTGCAAATGAGCGCATCAAGCATTTCGTTAGGGATGGATATTGTTTCTATTTTAATTGACATTATTACCAAAACAGTACTGTACTTAAATGGTGCCTTAACTGGTCCCTCAAACAATAGAAAACATGACATTTTTGTATTAAAAAAACGGAAAAAAAACAAAACCTAAACTTGTTATTCTTATGCAATTTTGACATTTTAGTTGAACAGACTAGTAATTGAAATACTTAAATTATACAAATTAAATTATAACAAACATTCACTTATAAGTTATAAAATCCACAACAAACTGTTATAAATATTGCATAAATACAGAACATAGAGAACGTACAAAAAGCTACTTTTATATTGATGCTCATAATTCCGATGTTTGTGAATGCAACCTCATCATTGGTACATAATGAGGCAGTGATGTGTTGTGGTTAGCCTAGCGCCATTGGGTTAATTGGGCCGCTGTTGGCGTGTTAAAGGGAACTGGAATTTTGCCCATCATTCATTATCTTAATGTGAGACAAGAACATACATGTGAAGTTGGTAATTTTGTGCCATCTCGTTACATACACCAGTGCTGTCAAATGATTACTTTTAGGGATGTTTCCGATCAGGGTTTAATGCTGCCCATACCGATCCTCCTTGCGTGAGATCGGCTGCTACCTTGTGGAACTTCTTAATATAGAGTTGCGAGGCTCCCTGTCAATGCTTCCTGTGTGTGTAAAGCTGGCGGTCTTGCTGAGTCCTTTTTCTCCCACCAAAACAAAGATTGTGTATGAATGAAAAGTATGGAGTATGTAGGAGTCATGTTACATAAACAGTACAGTTTGTTATAAACTGAAAAAAGCAATAGGATGAAGATTGGCTCTTATGCCGCTAGCGTAATGCAAATGTACAGTGGACCAGCTCATTGACAGCCTAACGAAAATTAGCAGGGCACATATACAGACAAACAATCATTCACACTCTGATTAATACATATGGACAATTTAGAGTCTCCAGTGAAACCAACATGCATATTTTTGGAATGTGGAAGGAAGCCGTAGTACTCGGAGAAAACCCACCCACACACGCACGGCGAGAACTTGCAGATGTTCATACAAAGGTTCAAAGACGCTCATGGCGTAAATTCAGACGTTACTGCAGGAAGTAATTATAAAGTTGGGGTCGTGTTTACAGGCTTGAACAAAAATTGCATTAATTAACGGGAAATACCTTTCTCTTGAACTTTCTCGGCTTACTTTTGCAGAGTGCCAACTCCGTTGCAGGGTCGATCAGGTGCACGGCCAGCTGCAGAGCTAATGCGGACAGGCGACTAAAATGCACGTTTTTCAAAATAAAACATAGAGGAAATTTTTATGATATTTGATAGAGGTGGGAATCTTTGGGCACCTTAGGATTTGATTAAAAATTGATTATTGAAGCATCGATTATTGATGCAGTTTTACATTTCTTTTCGTTTCACTAATTAAACATTTATCACTTGCAACTTAAAAAATAGTGCATTTGTAATAAGAAACAGTTAAATAAATGCTCACATTTACTAAATAAATGGAAATCTGTGTAAAACTGGACTATAAGTGTCTTAAATTAAAAAAGCTGGTCGTATCTCTCCCTGAGGTGGCTCGCATCTCTCCCTGAGGTGGCTCGCTGCAGTCAGACAAATTTTAGAACTTTTTGCATTACTTTAGTTACTATAAATAAATCGATTGACGTTTACTAATCGATTTTATATTCGTCCATGTCTGAATTGCGATGCATCTAAAAATGTTGATTACCATATTTCCCCCACCTCTACTATTCGAGATGTTTTTATAAAACTAATTATGGTCATACTGCATAAATAATAGGCTATATTTTATATATCTATTCATACAATGTATTACTTGAATTTGTTTTCATGTAGAAAGACCCTCATTGTTAATGTTTGGAAACCCTTGTATATACTGTACTTTATTGTTCCAACGTCGTCTTATATCGATCAGATATTCACATTCTGTGCCTGCCACGCCCCATCCCCTGTCTATTTTTCAGAGCATACCCCTATAATTGATTCATCGGTGTTTGCCTACACTCCTCAAGAAACCCTTAAGACTCGTCCTGAACTGCCCGAAGAAGAGATCAAGGCGGACATGGTTGTGCTGGCCAAAAAGAAGAACTTAAGATGGCATCGAGGTCAGATTGTGGAGGTTGTTATGAAGGGTAGGAACAAAGAACACATTTTTTAATCTTTAAACATTAATCATATCTTTAAATACATTGTTATTGAATAAGGTTTTGTCAAGTCAGGAACAACTTGATATTTTGTTACACTCAAATTTGTATGTAAAGAATGTTTTTTTTTAGTTTGTCTTAAAAATATTTGGAAACGGTAAAAAATTGTATTTAAAAAATAAAATAGAATTAAAATGTATATGAAATATGTGTTTCTTATATTTAAAATAATTATTTTTGTCTTTGGCAGAAGACGGACGATTGAAGTACAAAGTCATTTTCGAAGAAAAAGGAAAGAGTCTGGTCTCGGGCCACCATATTGCTTTTGAAACCATGCCAAAACTGGAGCAGCTGTATGTTGGCGCTCGTGTTGTGGTCAAGTGTCAAGATGACACAACTCTGTTCAGAGCTGGTATCCTGGCAGAGCTCCCCTGCAGAAAGAACCGTCTCAGGTGTGCTGAAAAGTTTATTGCTAATTATAGATTAAAGGGTGGCTTTATGTCAGAAAAGATCTGCAAATAATTTTACAGTGTAACCTGTTTATGTCAATGCGCCTCATAAGTGGCATTTTATGGTATTAAAACAGTGCCAAAATTAGTGTGCAAAAAGACCACTCTCTCCCCAAGCGGTGCTTCTCACTTTTGGCACTTTTTTAAAGGCATGCATTGTGAACTTTTCTGATTGGTTGTTGTAGTTGATTGGTTGTAGTGTGAAACACGGATATTGTGTTATTTTGTCTAAAGACTACTCTTCAGGAGGGACACACAGCTCGACGGTAACAGGTTCATATTGTCTTTGACCTGGTACGTGTTTGAAGTGGCCAATGTGTATCCACTGCTACATTCTAGAATACCAAAGGGAAGAATTTCTGTGCGCGTAGAGAGCCCGCAATCTAGAGTGGTTTGTTTTATTTGTGAACCTATGACAGTTTTTACAGATATTTATTCTTCCTAACCGAACATGATTTTTTTTCTCTGGCCTAAACCGGCTGCTGGGGTAATTTACAATTAGGCTTTTGCACATGCACACAGGTTTTTTAACAAATTAAGCAAAAAAACTAAAAAAAGAATCCGAGTTAATACACTATGCTATTATTTTAAGTCAACAGGAAGTTATGTGTGCACATTTTCATGCTTTGTGACAAATAGTTGTCGTTGCACGCTGCTTAGTGATAATGAAGACGTTAACAGTACTACAATGCACGTCGACTTTTTTTTTTTTTACTGGAATGACCCCTTGTACGTCATAAATTGTATGTCAGCAAAAAGGGTTGACATCGGTCTGATTAAAGTAGATGCGTTTTATCATTAAGAAGAACATGGTGAACTGGAACCTGACAGACGGGTTGTTGACATTGGCGGGACTGACTTAAGCAGGTTCCACTGTAGTGCTCATATTATTTCATTAGATTCATCTGTTTCTTTGACTGGTTGAAGTTTATTTCAAACATGTACACAGTTTCAATATTTTACATATTTTAACTTTTTTTTCTTTACATGTCCGAGAAGGAGTAGAAAGAAGCAAGTTTTTTAAACTGTTTTCCCTAAAATACGCATTGAGGCTATAAAATGTGTTTTATCTTATTACTCTTACCATCGGACAAACTAATAAAAAGATTAGTCATTTACTAAAATAATCTAAAGCTGCAGCCATAGATATCTCAATAAAGTTGGGCGGTGAGAGATGAAAAAACATTTTTAAAGTCAAACATTTGAAAATTCCAACGTTTGATTCAATTTGCAGGTTTTTGGTGTTCCTGGACAACCACAAGCCCATCTATGTTGGCCTAACATTATTTCACCTCGTGTGCAGACCATGTAAGTTTGAGGATTTTTATTCTTGAGTATTTTAATCCCCTGAATTTATTAAACTGTTGTGTGTTTATTAAAAATTGTATTTTCTCTTGCATGTAAATTCAAACTACCTCTGGTTAAATTTAAAAATAATATCAGACAAATGTTTGTGTATATGATGTCATTATCATGCAAAACAAAATGACGTAAACCGTATCAGCAGGCATCCTCTGATATTTCAACCAAAGAGACAAGCGAGGATAAACCTAATTTGGTCAATGTGTGTTAATGATAATGGGGCAAAATGGAGTGCTGTACTCTGATAAAAGCAGCAGGGGCCAAGTAGCAATTAGTTTGTTGTTTAATTCAGTTAAATGACACCCATTGGAAGTAGGGGTGCAGTACACCCTTGCATTGCATGTGAGACATGTCCAGTTGCTGTCGACTAGGAATGTAACGATTAACAGTAAGTAAGCGGACAAATCTAAAGTCTGTACAGATTTTGGATTTGTAAAGTATGCTGGGGAGAAATAAGTAAGGATAATCAGCCCATCTGCACAAAATGCAGGAGAAATGACACATTGCTTGTTTCATTGGCCCCTGTTTCAAAAGCAGCTTAAATGAGCCTGAGGCTACCAACTGTATCCAGGAGGGGGAGGCCTTGAAGCTTGCACAGGGTTTCCGCGGGTCTTTAAAAAGCATTAAAAGTCTTTAAATGGATCCAGCAGAATTAAAACCTTAAATGTCATTAAAAAGCATTACATTTGATGTCCAGAGGCATTGAACAAAATGTAATACAATTCCAGGTCTGGGCTGATATTCAGTAGGTCAATGAATCGAACGATAATTGCAAACAAACTCAATAACTTTGCCGCCATCGATAAATTGCTACGCCTTTGTTTCTGGCTTTCAAACTGCATACAAGCGGTCTCACTTTGTGCATCGCTCTCAGCACCTGAGCTTGTTTATTTAACAGTGGAATTACATGAACAAAGTGAGACTTTTGTCAGTCATCCACAAACTTTGTTTCGATATGCGCAGTTGGGACCTGCTTGCAATTCTCTTCCACACATTTTCCTGTTTGTAGTAGTAGAAGCGACACTCACTTTAATGTTGTAGCCTCAAAACCATAGGAAGAGACTTTCACCAAGGTGGGCTGTGTGAACCCCGGAAAAATTAAATATGATATTTTTACATTATAATCTTAAGTTACTTTCTTCTCATGAAGGAGTGAACAGACTCATTGTGGTTCATTTGAGGTATATATAGTTTGTTTACACATGGTTGAATTGTTCTTAAATATGTATTATTTATTTTAATTGATTACTTAACATACAACAAACATTGAAAGTGCTCTTTCTGTAATAGTTATGTGTAAGACTAGATCTCATATGAGCAATTAATGTGAAGGAAAGTATTATCTACATGCACAAAAAGTGCAGTAACCTCTTATCGCCATGTGGTGCCATTATGCACAATTTTAATTTTTGTTTTTACAGGTAATTTTATGTTTCTGCCACATTACTTTTGTGTTGCCTTCATATCAATATTGGGTATCTACTTACTAAGTGTTCTTAAGTTCTTATCTACAATAATGTTTCTTCTGCAAACATTTTTGTGTTTTTGGTAAATAAAACTTTGTTACAAGTTATTTTTTAACATTTTGATCTTATTTAAAAATACCGTTATAATATTAACCGTGGTAAGGCATAATCATATAGCTACATTCCTATTTTGGGCTCATGGTGGGCTAACAAGAGTTTCCTGCACAAGAATCCCATTGAAAGCAAAGCGAAAGAGCGTGTGAGCTTTGGTCATCTAAATTGATATAGTTTTAGTTGACTAAATTACACAACATTCTAGTCAACTATTTAAGTCTCTTTTTTGGCCATTGGCACTTTTTAAATTGTTGATATAATTCTTGCATACATAGTATTTTATTTGGTTTTATCTTATTAATATCAGTTTAATTTTTAATTTTTATCCACGTTTCTATCTGTTTTATTTTAGGTGTTTTTTAGCAGTTTTTTTAAATTGTCTTTAGTTTCTGTTTTATTTATTGTCTTTTGATCCATTATTCTGGAAAGCACTTTTGTCAATTGTGGTTATTTTTAAAGTGGTCTACAAATACAGTTAAATTGGATTGGAACTAAAATTACAGTACATATAAAAAAACAGATTATTGTGCAAATTGTCACTTTTCTTTGCTTAACTTGTTGTTTTAGTGGTTATAATCGCTGTACACGGTGTCATGTTTTCTGAGGCCTCAAACGTGGAATGTGTCCACCAACCTCTCTTTCTCCCTGGCTTAGACCAGTCACCGAGTGCAACTAGTTAGTGTTGCGACTGTATAGTTTCACGGTAGAAAATCCAACAGCCCTACCTCACAAAGACAGTAATTCTGATTGGATGTCCTCCGTAACGCAACTTTTATGTGTGTTAAGTACAGCTCAATGTATATACCGTAATTTCCGGACTATAAGCCGCTACTTTTTCCCCTCGTTCTGGTCCCTGCGGCTTATACAAGGGTGCGGCTTATATACGGCCTGTTCTTCTCCGGCACCGACGAAGAGGATTTCGGTGGTTTTAGTACGCAGGAGGAAGACGATGACACAATGATTAAAGGCCTACTGAAATGATTTTTTTTTATTTAAACGGGAATAGCAGATCCATTCTATGTGTCATACTTGATCATTTCGCGATATTGCCATATTTTTGCTGAAAGGATTTAGTAGAGAAAATCGACGATAAAGTTTGCAACTTTTGCTCGCTGATAAAAAAAAAAGCCTTGCCTGTACCGGAAGTAGCGTGACGTCACAGGAGCTAGTATTCCTCACAATTCCCCGTTGTTTACAATGGAGCGAGAGAGATTCGGACCGAGAAAGTGATGATTACCCCATTAATTTGAGCGAGGATGAAAGATTCGTAGATGAGGAACGTTACAGGGAATGACTTGAGAGGCAGCGATGGACGTATCTTTTTTCGCTCTTTTTTGCAGCCTTCATTGTTCATTAAAAAAATTGCAAAAGATGTCCAGAATACTGTGGAATTATGAAATGAAAACAGAGCTTTTTGTATAGGATTCTACGGGGTACCATAACTTCCATTACTCGGACTTCGTCACGCGCATACGTCATCATACCGCGATGTTTTAAAATGTCACTTTATATGTTAACCCGGCCGTATTGGCATGTGTTGCAATGTTAAGATTTCATCATTGATATATAAACTATCAGACTGCGTGGTCGGTAGTAGTGGCTTTCAGTAGGCCTTTAAAGACTGACTTTTCATATACCGGTAGGCTGGTTATTTTGATAACGTACAGGCGAGCACTTTGTATTACTTTGCACCGTTGTATTATTTGTACTCTGCACGAATGCTGTTCGCCATGTCAAAGATGTGAAAGTTTGATTGAATGATTGAAAGATTTATAGTTAATAAATGGGACGCTTTGCGTTCCCAAACAGTCATCTCTGTCCCGACAATCCCCTCCGTGGTAGCAGGAACCCCTATATACTACGCTAATTACACATCAAAACCCTGCGGCTTATAGTCGGGTGCGGCTTATATATGGAGCAATCTGTATTTTCCCCTAAATTCAGCTGGTGCGGCTTATAGTCAGGTGCGGCTTATAGTCCGGAAATTACGGTATATAGAAAAAGATATATACACGTATTCGTTACACCCCTATTTGTTATCTCGTTTTTCGCCAGGGGAAAAAAGTCCATCCATCCATGCATTGTCCGCCGCTCATTCGAGTCCGGGTCGCGGGGGCAGCAGTCTAAGCAGAGATTCCCAGTTTTTTTCTGTCCCGGGCCATCTCCTATAGTTCTAAAGGGGGATACCGAGGCGTTCCCAGGCCAGCTGTGAGACATGGACCCTCCAACGTGTCCTAGGTCTGCCCTGAGGTCTCCTCCTGGCAGGACATGCCCGAAACACCTCACCAGGGAGGCCTCCGTAGTAGATGCCCGAGCCATCTCAGATAGCTCCTCTCTATGTGACTGAGCAGCAGCTCTACTCTTGAGTCTCTCCCGGATGACCGAGCTCCTCACCCTATCTCTGAGGGTGATCCCAGACATCCTGCGGAGGAAACTAATTTCTGCCGCTTGTATTCCAGACTTTGTCCTTTCGGTCATTACCCAAAGCTCGTGACCATAGGTGAGGGTGGGTACATAGACTGACATGTAAATCGAGAGTTTCGCCTTCTGGCTTAGTTCCTTCTTCACCGCAACAGACCGGTGCAGTGACTACATCACTGCAGACGCCGCACCAATCCGTCTGTCAATCTCACGTTCTATTCTTCCCTCACTTGTGAACAAGACCCCGAGATACTTGAACTCCTCCACTTGAGGCAAAACTTCACTCCCGACCGGAGGTGTGCAGTCCACCCTTTTCCGACTGAGAACCAGGGCCTCAGATTTGGAGGTGCCTATCCTCATCCCAGCAGGTTCACACTCGGCTGCAAACTGCCCCAGTGAATGCTGAAGGTCCCAGCCCGATGAAGCCAGCAGGACCACATCATCTGCAAAAAGCAGGGATGTGATCCTCTGGCCACCAAACTGGAAACCCTCCACCCCCTGACTGCGCCTAGAAATTATTTCCATATAGATAATGAACAGGACCGGTGAAAAAGGGCAGCCATGGTGGAGTTCAACGTCCACTGGGAACATGTCTGACTTATTACCGGCAATGCGAACCAGACTCCTGCTCCGCTTGTACAGGGACCGTATGGTAGGGGTGTAACGGTACATGTATTTGTATTGAACCGTTTCGGTACGGGGGATTCGGTTCGGTTCGGAGGTGTACCGAACAAGTTTCCACACTAACATATTAAGCTAAGCTAAAGTCTTAACAGGCTGCTCCGCTTCCTTCTGCCTGTTTCTGTCAGTACACAGCACCCAGCATTGTCCCACCCACACAACCATCTGATTGGTTACATACAGAGCGATAACAGCCAATCAGCAGTGCGTATTCAGAGCGGTAACAGCCAATCAGCAGTGCGTATTCAGAGCGCATGTAGTCAGTGCTTGGCGTTTAGCAGGTAAGCATCAGGCAGCGGACTCTCCCCAAATTATAATAAACACCTCACTTTATATACTCTGGACCTAGACGTTGAGTCCGCAAAATACATGGCGGACAATAACTGATAGTCTGCTTTGCCAGTCCAAAAGCATTCTATGTTTTCCGTAGTCTTCCCTCGACGGTCAGGTAATACAAAGCACACGCTACCTTTTTATCACATCCATGGAAGCTTGCATTCTTGTTGACTCTCCTTCGACAAATGGACGAAGTTTTTCGCTATGTAGAATCACAGCTGACATTCGAAAGTTGTCTTGCCGTCTGAGAAGTGTTGTATCCCAAATAGCTGCAATCGCTTTCACTTAAGATTTTCATGTGTGATTTCCACAAGTGTCTGTACATGTATAAGTCTGGTTGACTCGCCTCCATATTTCCAGTGCTTAGCTCCGAGTTACGAAACCGCTTTGTTATGAAGCTGGCTGTGGCGCGTTCTTTCTGACGTCACTTCCTCTCCGAACTCAGTTTGTAAACGATCATTAAGTCCATACAAAGCTAAGAGCCGGAGATTCAAGAAATACACGGTGCACTTACCCGTGTAAAAAATTGTCCAAGGAGGGGAACCATAAACGATAGTTTAGTGTGGCTGAAACGGGGCTTAGGCTAAATAATTATTTGTTTAAGGGGTTAGTGTAGACATAGCCTAAGAAGTGTGATCCTTCAATAATTGAAACACACCCATCCGGGGTGGTGGTCGCCCTTTTCAAGAAGAAGGACCACCACCCCAATCCAGAGGTACCGCCCCAGACCTCCACACTATGTTGAAGAGACGTGTCAGCCACGACGGTCCCACAACATCCATCGCTTTGAAGTATTCTGGGCGAATCTCACTCATCCTCTCCTGGGGCCTTGCCACTGGGAAGTTTTTTTGATTACCTCAGCAACTTCGGCTCCAGTGATGGACATGTCCGCGTTTGTGACCTCAAACTCTGTCTCCTTTGTCGTCACTTAAAGAATTATTGAAGTTATTTGATAACGTTGCTGCTCAATTTGAAGATAAGAAGTTACTGCCTTCTTTGTTAATTCACACCACAAGTTTTAAAAGTAAAACTTGATTTTATTGGCATTCTTGTAAGGCTGAAACGACGCGTCGACGTAGTTGACGTCATCGGTTACGTAAATACGTCGACGCCGTTTTTGTGCGTCGCATATTTACGTCACACTACCGTCATGGCGAAGCGCAAAGCAGACGATCGCAGCAGACGATGCGAGCGGTGCGAGCGAGGGGGAAAAATCACGCCAAAAGTCGTCAAAAGTGTGGGAGTATTTCAATAAACGGCCTAATAATGTTGTTGTATGCACACTGTGTCGAGCGGAAATGGCCTATCATAGCAGCACAACGGCTATGAACGAACATTTGAAAAGAAAACCAACTAGTCAATCGTCCGCGCGAGTATACGTTGTCATCATTACACAAAAACATGAATGTGTCATTTGTATCTGCTAGGGGTGTAACGGTACGTGTTTTGTATTGAACCGTTTCGGTATGGGGCTTTCGGTTCGGTACGGGGGTGTACCGAACGAGTTTCTAAGCTAAAGCTAAAGTGTTAACAAGCTGCTTTGCTCCTCTGCCTCTGTCTCAGCACGCAGCATTGTCCCACCCACACAACCATCTGATTGGTACACACAAAGCATTATCAGCCAATCAGCAGTGCGTATTCAGAGCGCATGTAGTCAGCGCTTCAGCGTGAAGCAGATAGGTGTTTAGCAGGTGAGCATCAGGCAGCGGACTCTCCCCAAATGATAATAAACACCTCCCAGTCAACTACTAGTAACATCACTATGAGCCCGTTGACCTTCTAGGAATATAAACTGCAGCTCAGCTCACTCGCAGTCCTGGCTTGAGGTGAAGGCTAATTACCTCTCAGTTCCAGCCACATCGACCCCTTCTGAGCGCCTATTTTCAGCTGCTGGGAATATTGTAAACAAGAAAAGAACCAGAGCATGTAGGCATGCTAACCTTTCTTCATTACAACTGTTAGACACTCACTGGAATGAGTAGAATTGGTTATTGTGTACTGTGTTGGACTGGATGTTTATTTTGCACATTTTAAAAGCAATACTTAATGTTTACAGTGCTCCAGAATATTTAGATTGGCACTTTTTTGTATTGGATGTTTATCTTTATTTTTGCACATTTTAGCAAATAAGCAATACTTTCACTTTTGTTGAAATGTTTACACTGTTGTTACAGAATATTTCGTTTGGCACTTTTTTGTATTGGATGTTTATCTTTATTTTTGCACATTTTAAAGCAAAATAAGCAATACTTTTACTTTTGAAATGCTTATACTATTGCAGAATATTAAGATTTGCACTGGATGTTGACTTTTATATTTGCACATTAAAAAGCAAATAAGCTACTTTTAATTTTGTTAAATGTTAAAAGTTTTAAATGTTTACATTGTTACAGAATATTTAGTCATGTTGTTGTCGATGTTGACTGAGTGGCCATACTTCTTTTTTTTTGTAAATAAAAGCCATGCCATGGCCTATATTTATTTTTTCATCTTCATTTTGAATAAAAAAATAATCGGTAAAAGGAAAAATAATCTATAGATTAATCGAAAAAAATAATCTATAGATTAACCGATTAATCGAAAAAAATAATCTATAGATTAATCGATAGAAAAATAATCGTTAGCTGCAGCCTTACATTCTTGCCAACTTGTGGTGGACCCAGTGTGACACATGCATACTTAAATACACCATTTCTATCCCCCATCAGTACCAGAACCTGTAGAGGACATCCAGGACGAAGCTCACAGAAGTTTTATGGCTCAATACTTAAGGGATTGGCCTTACCCTCATCTAACCCAGTACAAGCCTGGCCAGACTGCCTCTGTGGAGTTTAATGACGAGTATCACAAGTGCAAGGTGGAGCTGGTGGACTCCAGCTTGATACAGGTGTTGTTTAAGGTTAGTTCTGCCTTTATACTGACATTGTTTTCTGCTATCTGTACTGTTTTTTTCCCTAAGTTATTTAGATGCCCTTTTGTTCTTCTGTCATTGCCTTAGTTTGATCAGCACAAAGAGTGGATTCACCGTGG
The DNA here is from genome assembly GCF_033978785.1 of Entelurus aequoreus. Classification (NCBI taxonomy): domain Eukaryota; kingdom Metazoa; phylum Chordata; class Actinopteri; order Syngnathiformes; family Syngnathidae; genus Entelurus; species Entelurus aequoreus. The sequence continues at coordinate 37,154,362 of NC_084750.1, read as the reverse complement.
CTCCATACGGCTAGAACATATGCCAAGATTTTTGGAACTGAGGAGAAGAGAAGCAGACGCCGGTGAAGACTGAATGACTGCTCTGGACAATACCTTTTTATCCATACTTTTATATTGCTACTTTTCTCTTCAGTAATTGTACAAATGATAGATTGTCACTTTTCAAAAGCCCCCTGGTAGGTGCCAGAAGACTTCCGAGAGAGTTTCAGCAACATCATAAAATCCAAAGGAAGACACTTTTCAAACCTGCTCAACTAATTTTTGTTAAAAGGCTATTTGTTTCCAGCCCCCCACGTCCCCGAGAGGGACAAGCAGTAGAAAATGGATGGATGATTTGTAATCTCTACGGCGAGAGAATCGACAGCGAATTTCAGAAAATGCTGTAGAAAATTAGTTTCAAGTAGTAGCCTCCAGCCTTCCACACTTCTCACTAGGCCAATTAATGGGTGTCTTTCTATCGTTTAGCTAAAACTCTTGCTCTATTGTACATGCAACTATTACTAAAAATGTGTATATAATCTGTCAAGCAGCTGTATCTTATACAGGCAACCATCTGTTATTTTACATCAAACGGAGCCAACCAAGATTACCATTTGAGGAAATTGCACCATGCATACATGTGTACATGCAGTCAAGCCCCAAATGATTCACAACCTGGCAGATTTTGACTTGAAGATACTTTTATTCAACCGGCAGTGTATTTTATCCGTCAAAGTCAATGGGTATAACCTAACCTGATCGGTTACCCGACATTTCCCCTTGTTTTTGTAACCTGTCGCCCAGAAGAGCAGAGTAATACTGGTCTGAAAGTGCAGAAGTAACTCCAACGACTTCATTAATTTCCTCAAATTTAACTACATGCTCTAAATCAATTCTAATTGTTATTCATCAATAACATATTTAAATAATGATTTAGAGATGTATTTATTTCATTGTGTCCCATTTGACCCTCCATAGAACACGGGTTCCTGGTTCAATTTCTTAAATTGATGAAATCCAACTATCTTAACAGAAACGATATCCTCTGAAGTTCTGTGCAGCTTTAGAGGCTTTTTTTCTGGGAAATAATGGTGGAATTCAGGATTGTATGACATTCTACTTTGGTGTGTTATAGTTAGTCCTTGTTTCATCCTGTCGTCTAATGCCTACAGACTTTTTTTCAAATGATAGTGGTTCAAAGCAAAACCGTTAATATGGAATGAACTGATATTTAAGAATGTTAAGTGGAACGCTGTATCAGGACATTACACTTTTGCCCTGTCAGTTATGTTTCACAGCTTATCATGGTTATATTTTCCACTTTTCATAGGATCCGGTTTTCAACAAAAAAATGTCGCCAAAAGTTTGCTCCGGTTTTCGTTTATCGTCTCGGTTATCATACGGACAAACAGCCACACAAACTAGTTTGTTTGCCTAACATTTGGTGGAATCGAGTGCCGTAATCAAAGTGCTTGGCGTTGACTTATTCTTGCCATGTTAATAATACATTGCTTGACTTCAGCTTTATTTGTGACCTGTCTTTACAAAACATGTCTGTTGGCCTCCTCTTCACTTCCCACCTGAAAGTCATTCTCTCTTTTAGCCGTCGCCCCACTATGACATTATCCCTGATTGACTCTGTAATTCTTTTGCTAACAAACGACACATTTGACCGCAATATAAGCCCCCATGGGGCCAAAAAGAGTTGCAAGTGCCACCAGCACTTTGCTGAAAGGTGAGAAACACGGTCGCATTTCAAAAAAGACCATGTAGCAAAGTACAACCATTGCGTCCCTCACTCTTCGCTTACCGCTGTTTTTGTTAACTAGTCTTCAATAAAGTTATAAGTGATGTTTCGTGTTCATTTATCTATTTCATTTGTCAATTATTTGTATTTCACATTGTTTTCTGCATTTGTATTATTTCCTATTGAAAATATTATTCGGTTTTCTTTCGATTTGGCCTTTGTCGGACCAAATTACTAACGAAAACCGAGGTACCAGTGTAATTGTACTTCTTGCAAGAGTGTAAAAATATGAGTGCAGCATTTATGCTGTGATAAAGGTCAGTGCATCTTCATATAATGTAGATGAATGGATTTTTCACAAAAAAACTGTACAAAATACAGCAGATAAATAAAAACTTCTGGGTATAATGTATGTCCTAAAGTTATTTGTACCTTTGAAAGGCATCTGGTGTATGTATCCTTTAGTAGTGTTCGTTATTCCCTAAGATAAAACAGTTGTATGCAAGTTTTGCTTTCAGATGCTTGATCCTACTCAATAGGAATTACATGGTAAGCTACTTTTTCTCACAGAACTTAGTCAGCAAAAAATGTGTTTAGCGAGAGGAAGCCAGGTTAAACTACAAAGAAATTTAAATTACAGTATTTAATTGCGATTAATCCCATTTTGTTCGTAGTTAATCGCAGATAGACGGTGATTTTTAATAACTATACTTGAGACAGATCACTTAGTTTTATGCAAATGTTTATTAAAAGTTTTTAAGAGCTCACCACAAACTGGACACGCTCTTTCAGTCACGCAAGCGCTTCAAAAAAATAGTTCCGTTAAAGTAAACCATAGTGTTAACTTGTGATCAGACTTGTGGACTACATACAGTAACCGACAACGGGGCTTTTAGTGGTGTTTTCCAGTTACATAGTGGAATACACTATTTAACTAAGAATATACTGTATTTAACATTTTCTTAATTGGCATATAAACCATAAATAGGCCTACGACCTTCCTCGAAACTCCTCTTTTAAAGGGGCAAAGTCCTCCCAGGTACATTTGTTCTACTGTAGAAGTGTCAAAGTTGTTTTCACTGAGGGCCACATCGCAGTTATGTTTGGCCCCGGAGGGCCGATTCTAACAGTGAATACTATTGTTACACCATTTTTTAATGCATTTTATTAGTAGATTTTGAAAACTAAAATGTAAAAAAATATGGTAATTTGCAATAGTTTCACCTCCAAATTTAGAGTATTTTACTGTAAATGGAAAAACAGTACTGATGTTTTTATGGTAAAAAAAAAAAAAAAAAGTCAGCTCAGTTGCCAGAATTTTACTGCAATATTTACATTTGTTTTTTTTACTGTAAATAAAAAAAACTGCAATTTTTCAGTAACTTTGGCACCTGAGCTGCCAGTTTCTCAAATCAACAACTGTAGATTTTTCGGTGTATTACTGTAAATGCCAAAACGGCACCACAGTTTATTACAGTAAAAAAAGTCCTGTTTTTTGGGCACCACAGTTTATTACAGTAAAAAAAAAAAAAAAAATTCATTTAGAGAAAAATGCTGTAAAAACCACAGTAAATTTCACAATTTACAATGAAATCTATTGCTACTCTTACATTGCACAATCTGATTGATAACTTGCTTTGAAATCATTATTATTATTTATTTCTATTTAAAAAATGGTTTGAATGTTTGATAATATATTTTTGCAAAATTAGACAATATTTAAGTTAGCATAATTTGCAATTCCATTGGGGTACATATATATTTTTTCTCCCAAAATAGAAATAAAGAATACATCTAGTCAGAAAAGTTACAGTACTTTTTTGATACATAGTATTTCCAAGCTTTCGAGGGCCAAATAAAATGAAGTGCCGGGCCACATTTTGGACAATTCCATGCTCCCAACCTTGTGGGAACAGTTTGTAGCGGGCCCCTTCCTCTTCCAACAGGACTGTGCACCAGTGCACAAAGCAAGGTCCATAAAGACATGGATGACAGAGTCTGGTGTGGATGAACTTGACTGGCCTGCACAGAGTCCTGACCTGAACCCCATAGAACAGTGGTGCCCAACCACCGGTCCGCGGACCGATCGGTACCGGGCCGCACAATTAAGTAATTTAAAAAAAAAGAATGTTTTTATTTTTTATTAAATCAACATAAAAAACACAATATATACATTATAGATCAATACAGTCTGCAGGGATACAGTCCATAAGCACACATGATTGTATTTCTTTAAAAAGGAAAAAAAAAAAAAGGAACCGATACACGTACTGTGTCGCACTGATGCCTCCTCTGTGCCATGTGAGCGGGTCTTTTCTACAGCCGGAGAAATAATAACTAAGAAGAGATATCGTCTAAAATGTAATACGTTGGAAAAACTTTTTTTTTAAAATAAAAATGTGTAAAAAAAACAAAAAACAAATTCCCAGTCCACAAGCATCCTCATTCACAACACGTTCTCTTAGATTTCCATGTTATACATGTTCACATTATTTATTGACTGTATCTAAAAAAGATAAAAATATATTTTTATTTAAATGAAGATATGAAATAATTCTAGATGAAATTCAATGACTTGGTTTATATTATTGTATATACTAGGTCAGAAAATCAGTGTCAGTTGAGTCGGTCCATAGGTTGCCTGTAGGGATTTTTAATGTCCAGCAGATGTCAGTATTTAGCTTCATGACGCCTCATCAACCCATCACTACTAATTATTAAACAATCCCGGACAAAGCAAAAACGTGTCTCACTAGTTGGAAGGCTTCACAGTTCTGAGCACTTCCCGCAGGTAACCGTACATACCACTTCTCGCCAGCAACAGACGCTGTTGCAACACTTCATTCATAATTTAATCAAGCATAATGAACGTCTGTTTCTACACCGTTACATATATGTGTGTGTATATGTATATATATGTATAAAATACATTAGTAAAATAACCAAAACAATCAAGTTTGAAATGTTATTTATGTATGTTTATTTACTATTTAAATATAATTCCCAAATATGATTATACAGAGGGAAAATAACAATTTATTGCAAAAAAAACTTTTTTTTGGAGCAATCACTTTACCCACCTTGTAGTTCGGTCATACGGACGCAGGCGGCAGCACTGAGTATCGCGGTGTGAAGCACACGACGAAGAAGAAGAACACACTACCTGTAGTGCATTAGATCCTGATGAGGTGAGCCTTCTTTGAGCATTTTTACGATGAAGAACTCTACGAAAAGTTGGTTCATGAAGGAAATACGGGTGTGATTTTAATGTTATATTTTTTTTTATATCACCAACGGTAGCTTTAATAGTGTCACCGCCCGTTTTCGGACTGGATGTGGTACGTACTTTGGGAATTCCCACATGTTCGAATAACGGCTTTTGATTGATTGAAACTTGTATTGGTAGATTGCACAGTACAGTACATATTCCGTACAATTGACCACTAAATGGTAACACCCGAATAAGTTTTTCAACTTGTTTTAAGTCGGGGTCTAGGTTATTTAATTCATGGTATAACATGGCAATGACTTTTTGAAACTGGCGTGTTGTTTAATTTTGATTGAACATATCTAGGACTTTCGCTGAAAGCCTTTTAAAAAAGCATGTCGAGGATTTGTTAACAAGAACTCTGGTTGGAACAGATATTTTGACTACACTTGAGAATATAAACAAAACCTGATCCACGCCCACAAAAATCCGTGTACTGTAAACGTCTTATTCCAAGTGCAAAGTCTGAAGGCTTGTTAGTATTTGCCAACGTCAAAGAAACACAGACGTTTCGTATGTACGTGACAAAACAATTCAAATATGACCTGGAAAAACATTTCCAATGGTACTGTGATTGCCCAAATATTACGGGTGCTACGCATTTTTGAATTCAAAGAATCCGTCACTTTTTTGTCTTGAATTATCCATTGAGACAATAAAGAAATGCCGTCCATCCATCCATTTTCTTTCGCTTATCCGAGGTCGGGTCGCGGGGGCAGCAGCCTAAGCAGAGAAGCACAGACTTTTCTCTCCCCAGCCACTTCGTCCAGCTCCTCCCGGGGGATCCCGAGGCGTTCCAAGGCCAGCCGGGAGACATAGTCTTCCCAATGTGTCCTGGGTCTTCCCCCGTGGCCTCCTGCCGGTCGGACGTGCCCTAAACACCTGACCAGATGCCTGAACCACCTCAGGGTCTTGTTCACGAGTGAGCGAAGAGTGGATCGTGAGATCGACTGGCGGATAGTTCCGGCGTCTTCAGTAATGCGGACGCTGTATCGATCCGTTGTGGTGAAGAAGGAGCTGAGCCAGAAGGCAAAGCTCTCAATTCACCGGTCGATCTACGTTCCCATCCTCACCTATGGTCACAAGCTTTGGGTTATGACCGAAAGGACAAGATCACGGGTACAAGCGGCCGAAATGAGTTTCCTCCGCCGGGTGGCGGGGCTCTCCCTTAGAGATAGGGTGACAAGCTCTGTCATCCGGGAGGAGCTCAAAGTAAAGCCGCTGCTCCTCCACATCGAGAGGAGCCAGATGATGTGGTTGTTACCTATATTTTGGAAAACATAACTCCCTTATTATTTGTCATAAATGCATGACATAAAAAGTTCAGTAACCCAAAGAAAATCACTTACTAAAAAAATAAAAACTTGATTAATTATTATTTTACTTAGTTAATTAGCTTCAAGTGCATACCTACGGTACGGGCATATCGTTTCGAATACAAAGTGTAATTGGTTGAAAGGTGAACTGCACTTTTTAAAAATGTTGCCTATCGTTCACAATCATTATGAAAGAGATTACAACGGATGTATATTTTTTCAATGCATTCGAACTCGTAAATAAACATAAATAAAAGGCCGCTTACAGCGGGGACAATGAGTCCTCTATTCCGTCTGTAAAACCCGATGAAAAACATCCAAAAAGCGCCATCAATACTCCATTTACATTTTGTGTCTTAAATATTAACCACGTATTAGTAGGGATGATGTTTGATAAGAAATTATCGAGTTTGAGCCTATTATCGAATCCTCTTATCGAACCGATTCCTTGTCGATTCTCTTATCGAGTCCAGATAGGTTGTTGTATATGGAAAAAAACACACAATATTTGGTTTAACAAATCACTTCACATTCTCTACTGCTCGCTGCTATAGTATTACCATATCTGAGTTATTGTGCAGAAATGTGGGGAAATAACTACAAATGTGCGCTACATTCGTTAACCGTGTCACAAAAAAGATCAATTAGACTGATACATAATGTTGGATATAGAGAACATACAATTATTTTAGCTGAGATAGGCTCCAGCGCCCCCCGCAACCCCGAAGGGAATAAGCGGTAGAAAATGGATGGAGTCAAAAATATTAAAGTTCGATGATTTGGTAAAATTGCAAACAGCTAAAATGATGTGGAATTAAATGATGGAATGGATTAAGTAAAGAAGTTAAACAATGTACTGATATGATCCAATTTAAGAGGTTGTTCAAATGAATAGCGCTTACAAAGTACAAAGAAGAAGAATTATGAGAAATACTTTCAACCTTATTGAAAATAAGATATTCTTCGCACCTGTTGCTCATCAGTGACTCCATTTAAGCCTGCCTTTTCCGGTCACTCGTCGCGGCTTCATTGTTTGCATTTGCAACAGTTACATTGGCATTCTGGTTTTCGAGCTCATGATTCCTGTGCTAAGTTACCTTAGCTTCTAGTATTCCTGTGCTAAGTACCGTAATTTCCGGACTATAAGCCGCTACTTTTTCCCCTCGTTCTGGTCCCTGCGGCTTATACAAGGGTGCGGCTTATTTACGGCCTGTTCTTCTCCGACACCGACGAAGAGGATTTCGGTGGTTTTAGTATGCAGGAGGAAGACGATGACACAATGATTAAAGACTGACTTTTCATATACCGGTAGGCTGGTTATTTTGATAACGTACAGGCGAGCACTTTGTATTACTTTGCACCGTTGTATTATTTGTACTCTGCACGAATGCTGTTCGCCATGTCAAAGATGTGAAAGTTTGATTGAATGATTGAAAGATTTATTGTTAATAAATGGGACGCTTTGCGTTCCCAAACAGTCATCTCTGTCCCGACAATCCCCTCCGTGGTAGCAGGAACACCTATATACTACGGTAATTACACGTCAAAACCCTGCGGCTTATAGTCGGGTGCGGCTTAAAAATGGAGCAATCTGTATTTTCCCCTAAATTTAGCTGGTGCGGCTTATAGTCAGGTGCGGCTTATAGTCCGGAAATTACGGTAAGTTTTTGCTTTAACTTCTCGTGCGAACGGCACGCTTTCCTTTTGTTTCGTTCCTGTCTGTTGTAATGTGTATGGTTTATGAGAAATAAATCATCTCCTACCTGCACGCTTTCGTCCGGAGCCGTCAGTTTTGCGTCCCGAGAGAACGAACCGCAGCACGCTGCACCCCAACGTGACAAATGACTGAGCTACGTGACGTCATTTCTTGTGATGTCCCACGGGGCATTTCTTGTCGGGACGGGATTCGTTCCCAGGGATTCGAATAAAGAACCAACTCTTTTTGTTTACTATAGTCGTCCCGATAACGGGTACCGGTTCTCAAAAAGGGATTCGAGTCCGAGGACTCGGTTCTTTTCTTATCGAACAACCGGGAAAACTGGGTTCGAGCATCATCCCTACATATTAGTGATATCGCTAGTATAAGCGCAAATGCAGACAAACTATTTATAGCGACGCTGCTTCTTTGCTTCCTTTGCTCGTGGAAGTTTATTGTAGATCATAAATCATGCCTCTCACCTGAATATTAGACAGACGGGAATGTAATCCGACATGTTGGTACACTTTGACAGCCAATTTTGCCAGCCGGCATCCTAATGACAGCAGACATTGTACAGTAAGTGATGTTTTACTATGTTTGTTGGCTCTCACAAAATCTTCAGTGAGTAATAATTAGTGATGTGAGAAAAAAAAGCGAACGTCGTGATGCATTTTTAAAATTAATGCACCGCGTATGCTTTAAATGATCAATATACGAAAATAATAAATGTTATCATTAATGTGCCCGTTACTACATTACATATATACTTACAACATGTATATAACCATTTATGGAGGTATTCTGGATGTTTTCTTAATAACTTTGAGTACCTTGAAGGTAGAAAAGCGCTATACAAGTATAACCCATTTATCATTTATTTATTTATAACCTTTATAGGCAGAATAGAGCGACTCCTATAGGCTCCATTGTAAGCAGACTTTTGATCGCATTTATTTAATATTTAGAATGAATTTAAAAAATGAAAAATATCTTGTCTTGCATAAGGATTGTGAATGATAGGCAAAATTCCCCCAAAAAAGTGCAGTTCCCTCTTTAAAACATCTTAAAACGCCATTTAGAGCGAATCATTGTGCATTAGTATGATATTATCTGACCGTAGTGGAGTTTTTCTGGATGAAATGTTCATGGCGCCGGCCTCAGACAGTTTTAGCCAGCACAAAAAACATTTTTCAATTCTCTGATTGACTTCATATTTCCGGATTATAAGGACAGATATGTATAAAACATTTAAACTACCATAATTTCCGGACTATAGAGCGCATCTGTATTTAATCCGTACGCAACAAAGTTTAGAAGAAATAATTATTTTTACATATATTAGCCGCACGGGACCATAAACTGCTGCTATATACCAGTACGAAAGATTTTGTAAATGTTTATTTACATACCTGATTTGTTTCCAAATGATGCCTGTCACAAGGCAGTAAAAAAGATGAACAAACAAAACATTATCAAGAAAAAATCGATAAATCGGCCGCACCGTTTCATAAGCCACACGGTTCAAAGTTTAAAGTCCGGAAAATACAGTATAAGTAAAGCGGCCGATCGTCACGTACCTACGTTTCGCTTCTAATCCAAGTAGGTTTTATCAGGTCATGCTCATAAACTTAGATTGGTCAGACCGAGTTTTAGACTTAGATTGATCAGATGCGGTCAAACTAGATCTGACCAATCTTGAGTCTATGAGCACGAACTGATGAAGCCTACTTGGATGAGAGGCGAAACATCTTCTAAGACATACCAAACAGTCCAGTTGCGATCGATTGAATGCCCTGAGAATGCATTGATTTGGATGAATAAGAACATTCATAGACATAATTGTAAGTCAGGTGTTGCTTAAAGTAATGTCTCTGGAAATTATAGTCTTTTTAAGAAAGCATAACGCAACCCGAATCAAACCCATCGATTTTAGTTTGCTGTAAAATAAAAAGGTATTTGTCGGGAGATTAAACTGACAGTTTTCATCATGTTTTGCATGTCAGATTTGAGAAAGACATGGTTGTCAGTTAATTTTATGGAACTGCTGTTATAGGTATGACACAACTCATTTTCATAACAAAGAAATGCATTGTGGGTGGACTGATTATACTCAACAAAAATATAAACGAAACACATGTTGTTTCTCCCATCTTACATGATCTGAGCTCAAAGATCTAATACTTTTTGTATGTCGACTTCAAAGACGTCATACACAAAAGGCATGTTTATCTTAAATATTGTTCACAAATCTGTTCTTAATCAGTGTCAGTGATCACCTCTTCTTATAGAGTACCATTCCAATAAACAGTGGGCATGTAAAGATGCCGGTGGATGCTCACTTACTGTAAGGATGGTACACACATAAAGATTTTTTAAATCTTAAAAATTTTTTTATACATTTAAAACACTTCCTTGTGGTCTACGTAACCAAATGTTGATACGATCATATTGTAGATAATATTATACATATGAATTATAACTAAACGTTACTTTCTATGAGAAATGGCAACAGGGATGTTGATAGTCAAAAAAACAACAGTCAACTTTATTGTAAATTTTTCACATGTACAAGACATACATGGAATTGAAATTACGTTTTCAGCGCAGTCCCACTTAAGAGCAGACAAAAATTACAGGGAGACAGAACAGGACCGCTGACGGGTCAGCCAACTTCTGGCGCCCCTTAAAAAGGTGGAAAATAGGTAAACATTGGGGGGATGAGTAAAAAAATATTCAATCTAAGGGGGTCCAGACTGAGGCCAGGAAAAAAACCTCAATAGCCACATAAACAAGTTAGAAATAACTCACTAGACTTGTAACAGAGGGAAGGGAGTGGGGGCTACGGAGGCATGCTGCTACTATTTAAGCCAGGGGTCCCCAAACTACGGCCCGCGGGCCGGATACGGCCCCCCAGCGTCCAAAATCCGGCCCGCGGGAAGTCCCAAGTTAAAAAAAATAAATACATTTTTTTTTAATTTTTTTTTTAAATTTGTCCTTACTAGTCCATTTTCTACCATCTCCTAGCCACTCAGGCAAATCATATTGTCTAAAAATGCATTTTACCATCGATAACGTAACATGCAGCAAGTGCGCTTTTTAAGTCAATTTGTGCGCGAGGAATATATATGTATGAATACATATATGTATACAGTATATACACATATTAAGTTAAAGTTAAAGTACCAATGATTGTCACACACACACTAGGTGTGGTGAAATTTGTCCTCTGCATTTGACCCATCCCCATGTTCACCCCCTGGGAGGTGAGGGGAGCAGTGGGCAGCAGCGGTGGCCATGCCCGGGAATAATTTTTGGTGATTTAACCCCCAATTCCAACCCTTTATGCTGAGTGCCTAGCAGGGAGATAACGGGTCCCATTTTTATAGTTTTTGGTATGACTCGGCCGGGGTTTGAACTCACAACCTACCGATCTCATATATACATATATATATATATATATATATATATATATATATACATATATACACTACCGTTCAAAAGTTTGGGGTCACCCAAACAATTTTGTGGAATAGCCTCTATTTCTCAGAACAAAAATAGACTGTCGAGTTTCAGATGAAAGTTCTCTTTTTCTGGCTATTTTGAGCGTTTAATTGACCCCACAAATGTGATGCTCCAGAAACTCAATCTGCTCAAAGGAAGGTCAGTTTTGTAGCTTCTGTAACGAGCTAAACTGTTTTCAGATGTGTGAACATGATTGCACAAGGGTTTTCTAAACATCAATTAGCCTTCTGAGCCAATGAGCAAACACATTATACCATTAGAACACTGGAGTTATAGTTGCTGGAAATGGGCCTCTATACACCTATGTATATATTGCACCAAAAACCAGATATTTGCAGCTAGAATAGTCATTTACCACATTAGCAATGTATAGAGTGTATTTCTTTAAAGCTAAATGATAAATTAAATGATAAATGGGTTATACTTGTATAGCGCTTTTCTACCTTCAAGGTACTCAAAGCGCTTTGACAGTATTTCCACATTCATCCATTCACACACACATTCACACACTGATGGCGGGAGCTGCCATGCAAGGCGCTAACCAGCAGCCATCAGGAGCAAGGGTGAAGTGTCTTGCCCAAGGACACAACGGACGTGACTAGGAAGGTAGAAGGTGGGGATTGAACCCCAGTAACCAGCAACCCTCCGATTGCTGGCACGGCCACTCTACCAACTTCGCCACGCCGCCCCCAAGTTATCTTCATTGAAAAGTACAGTGCTTTTCCTTCAAAAATAAGGACATTTCAATGTGACCCCAAACTTTTGAACGGTAGTGTACATATATATATACATGGACATATACATATACATATACATAGACATATACATATATACACACACATAAACATATACATATATACACACACATATATATAATAATACATATATACACATTTACATATACATATATACACACACATATATATAATAATACATATATACACATTTACATATACATATATACACACATATATACACACACATATATATATTAATACATATATACACATTTACATATACATATATACACACACACACACACATTTACATATAATATATATATATATATATATATATATATATATGTATATGTATATAGCGCGGCCCCCAGCCAAATTGTTTTACCCCAATGCGGCCCCGGAGTCAAAAAGTTTGGGGACCCCTGATCTAAGCGTTGGCCAGCCATCCCATCACAACTAAGGGAGTCAAGCGGTGGTGAAGGTGGGGGTGCGTAGGTGTGAATATGCCCATTGTCCAGGGTGTAGGCCTGGAGTCGCTCTGCAGGAATTACGAGCAAAGTTCAACTCTCACATGTTGTTGAAGGAGGGAGGGATATCAGAGCATCCATCACTGAGGTATCCTCGGGGGATGTTTACAGAAAAGCATTCTTTGTTATGAGCAGCGTCAAGGTCATGCGGGGGAGTCAAATTGCAGACTAGGATTGTTGTTTTCCAAGCGAGCAGACATTTTGATGGCTTGTCTGTTCTAATCGTACATGCTCTCGGGACCAATTTTTGCATTTCAGTAAACCTATCCATGATGTGATACAACTTACAATTCAGTTCAAAATCACCACAGTCTGTGATCACACAGCTCAACCCATGCCTTCCATTTCGACGGGCAGCCTTTGTGCTCTTTGAATGCCTGCCATCAGATACACCAGGGCAATGCCCAGCCCAATCAGCAGATGCCCTGCGATCACGGTTCCAAATAGGCAGATATCTTCTACGTCCTCGACGGACAGCACTGTGAGGCACATGATTCTCCATTTCTTCCAGGAGTCTCTCACGTACCCCGAACCTCTTTTCCTCACCGAGAAGATATTGTCAATTGAGTCGAGAGTCCAGCTATTTAATTCCATGTCTGGTTTTAAGATTTCGGAGGACAGCGCAGAGAAAGAGGCTCTTAAAAAGTGCAGACAGGAAAAGACTAGCAGGGAGAGAGAGAGGGATGAAAAATGCGACCGCCTCCACCAAGTGCCAAGCCAGAAATAAAAATAATAATAATGGATTAGATTTATATAGCGCTTTTCTAGACACTCAAAGCGCTTCACAGAGAAGTGAGAACCCATCATTCATTCACACGTGGTGGTGGTAAGCTACTTTCGTAGCCACAGCTGCCCTGGGGTAGACTGACGGAAGCGTGGCTGCCAATTTGCGCCTACGGCCCGTCCGACCTCCACCTATCATTCATCATTCATTCACTGGCGTGAGCGGCACCGGGGGCAAGGGCCTAAGGACACAACGGCAGCGATTTTGGATGGTAAGAGGCGGGGAGCGAACCTGCAACCCTCAGGTTTCTGGCACGGTTGCTCTACCCACTACGCCATGCTGCCCCACATACAATAGGTTTTCAATTTCGGTGGTGGTGAGTTGAGTGGGTCCCTGGGAAATTCAATTCAAAAATGTCTTTCTTATTATTATTTTTCTTAAATTTTATTGAGTGTTAAACTATTTTTTGATGGTGGTATTATATGCGTACTTGCCAACCCTCCCGATTTTTCCGGGAGACTCCCGAATTTCAGTGCCCCTCCCGAAAATCTCCCGGGGCAACCATTCTCCCGAATTTCTCCCGATTTTCACCCGGACAACAATATTGAGGGCGTGCCGTGATGGCACTGCCTTTAGCGCCCTCTACAACCTGTCGTCGTGTCCGCTTTTTCTCCAGTCACATGTTGTATGCGGCTCCTACAGGCACACGTAAGTGACTGCAAGGCATACTTGATCAACAGCCATACAGGTCACACTGAAGGTGGCCGTATAAACAACTTTAACACTGTTACAAATATGCGCCACACTGTGAACCCACACCAAACAAGAATGACAAACACATTTCGGGAGAACATCCGCACTGTAACAACATAAACACAACAGAACAAATACCCAGAATCCCTTGCAGCCCTAACTCTTCCGGGCTACAATATACACCTCCGCTACCACCAAACCCCGCCACCTCAACCCCGCCCGCCACACCTCACCCACGCCCCCCCCCCCCACCCCACCCCACACCCCCCATCTCCCGAATTCGGAGGTCTCAATGTTGGCAAGTATGATTATATGACGTATATTTTCATATATGTTCAAAATGAATCTGAAATTAAACAAATAAAATTCCAAATCTGAAAAGTTTATGGCAGCAGTACTGCATACATGAGCAACCCTTGTTTAAATGATTTCAGCAAGCTTGGGCGCTGTTCGGCAGGCCAAATGAAAAGCTTTGGCGAGCCGGATGTTGACTACATTTGCTCTAGGCTGATCAGAGTCATGGAGGAGTGCAGAGGTAGTGGGGGCAGAAAATACAGATGCAATAGTCTGCTGACCTTCAAATGGTATTTTTTCTCCTACATGTGTTCGTTTAATCTTTAATAAAGCTCACCAAGTCGTTGTCAAATTTCTTATTCACCATCTTAGATTTATTTTACGGTGCGATTGTTTGAAGCAAATAAATACAATTCCCTCATGGCCACAAGCAGGGAAAGGGAGACATACTGCCACCTCTGGCTCCTCGCAAAATGTCTTGTCTCCTCCTTCCCAAGGACTGATATATTATTTTCCAAAGGGGGGTTGGGTTGTCTTTGTCTCCTCTGACTTCGGTTCCTCTGCAGGCTTATCTTGATGATTATTGCTGCTTGCAAATACCTCACACCCTCATGTAAGGGCTCTACTGTGTGTCCCTTTTTATATGTGTTACTTTATAACTAACCATTACCCTATGATTTACTATAGTAACTATATGGTACTTAGCCTGCAGAAATATGATGGTAAGATCAATATACTCATGTTATTAAGTGTATGTGTATGCTAGCAAAATGTGTAGTTAGTGTTAAAAATGGTCAAATCCTTCACCTGCAATAGGTTTGATCTTTTTGTTGGGTGGAATTTTTGTGTTCTCGTTTTCCTGTTTACGCGAGAAAAGACAGGATCTCGTTGGAAGCGTGATGTATGCTGAGACGCCCTTTGAGCATAACCAAATTGGCAGCTACCATTCAATGTGGTTTTTCATTACCACCACCGTATTATGTTTTCTTTATTTCGTTACAGCACGTCCCCTAAACTTTACCACATAATCGACATTAGAGATGTCCGAAAATATCGGCCTGCCGATATTATCGGCCGATAAATGCGTTAAAATGTAATATCGGAAATTATCAGTTTCGTTTTTTTATTATCGGTATCGGGTTTTTAAAAAAATGTTTTCTTTATTTGTTTTTTTAATTAAATCAACATAAAAAACACAAGATACACTTACAATTAGTGCACCAACCCAAAAAACCTCCCTCCCCCATTTACACTCATTTACACTCATTCACACAAAAGGGTTGTTTCTTTCTGTTATTAAATATTCTATCAATATAGATCAATACAGTCTGCAAGGGATACAGTCCGTAAGCATACATGATTGTGTGTGCTGCTGGTCCACTAATAGTACTAACCTTTAACAGTTAATTTTATTCATTTTCATTAATTACTAGTTTCTATGTAACTGTTATTATATTGTTTTGCTTTCTTTTTTATTCAAGAAAATGCTTTTAATTTATTTATCTTATTTTATTTTATAAAAATTTTTAAAAGTACCTTATCTTCACCATACCTGGTTGTCCAAATTAGGCATAATAATGTGTTAATTCCACGACTGTATATATCGGTATCGGTTGATATCGGTATCGGTAATTAAAGAGTTGGACAATATCGTAATATCAGATATCGGCAAAAAGCCATTATCGGACATCCCTAATCGACATGAATAAGCACAGCATAGAGCAGTGGAAACGTGGTTTTATTTACTATGAAGTTTGTATTTTTAATTGTTGAAATCAGATCAGCGGTGACAGGCTAGTTGTTTTGGTAGCGGCTAAATTAGTATCTCGCGATACTTTGTAGAGCGATGCGCAGAGGGTTGAACCAGGAGGAGGTCAGGTCAAGAAAATGTGTCTCTCCTAACTTGGAGGAGCCGAACCTCAGTCTTATACTCCTTCTTTCTCTGCCTGTCTGGGTGTGTGTTAATTCAGGAGAGTACAACCTGACCATGTAAGGAGATGTTCCTCTGTAAGTGACTGGGAAGACAACAGATGTATACCATAACTTGCAGGTTGACGTTAAGATAACATGGAGTCTCTCCTCCAGGATAGAGCTATCACTTTTGCATTCCGAAGTCTGAATTTATTGCCTCTTCTCATGAGAGAGTTAACACAGTCCACATACGGATGTCCAACTAAGGCTCCTTAATTTATTATGGGCTCAACAATTATTTACTTAAACCTGGTGGTTTGCTTTCTCCAAGGTGAATATAAACATTCACCATATGTAGAACATCCATCCATCCATTTTCTACCGCTTGTCCCTAATATGAGTTAATTAAGTCACTTAAGTGTTAAGTTTTAAGGTGGTGAAAAAAACGTCTTTAACTGACCAGTTCCTCTAATTAATACCTTGGTTTATTGCGTGTTGCCAGACTTTGAGCTCACACACAGCTGTCAGCGCACACAGAGTTATCAGTGACACCTCCACATCTATTACTTGTCCATTTGGTTAAACGTTATGGTTTAAGTTTATTTAAAAATTTTATACAGATGGGTGAAATTTTGATCAAATTTGGATGGATTTATTTCAGGAGCAACACGCTAATTAAAGGGTAAAATCAGAATACGTACGTATGCTACTTTTTTCCGCAAATGCGACTTAATTGCTCGCACTGTACAGCTCTGGTTTTGCGTTCACCGTGTTGTTTAGGTCATTAGGAAAGGGTAAGTCATTTATTCAAGCTCAGACACGCCTTTCTCTGCTATATCTTCACTATAACAAACATTTAAGTATGTATGTTGCAGTGATTATGGAAGACCTGGAAATGACCAAAGAGGAGCTCCAGCGTTGGGTTTCAGAGATATTGAAAAATCTCGGCGTGGTCACGCCTGATGTGCAGGAGAAATGCAAGCTTTTGCGATGCCTACTGGAAAAGAGGAAGACACAAGCCGACCGTCTCCTAAAACTCTGCACGTGAGTGAGTCTATTTAATCTTTGCTAAGGACCTGTATTGTATTCACATTCAACCTCTTCAGATTCGTTTGTGAATGTGATTGCTGACCACACCAACGGGCTAAAACACAAAATTATAATTTCACCAATTGCGAGGGTATGTAATGCACACCTAACATAAAGCTGAATGAATGTCATTTAAAAAATAAAAGATACATGTAAGCCCAGCATTGTAATTTAAAATTACATTTAAAGTTAAAGTACCACGGATAGTTACACA
Source organism: Entelurus aequoreus (assembly GCF_033978785.1). NCBI lineage: Eukaryota > Metazoa > Chordata > Actinopteri > Syngnathiformes > Syngnathidae > Entelurus > Entelurus aequoreus. The sequence continues at coordinate 37,136,579 of NC_084750.1, read as the reverse complement.
CACACCCATTTGACCCATCCCCTTGTTCCACCCTCTGGGAGGTGAGGGGAGCAGTGAGCAGCAGCGGTGATCGCGCTCGGGAATCATTTTGGTGAGTTAATCCCCAATTCTAACCATTGATGCTGAGTGCCAAGCAGGGAGGTAATGGGTCCCATTTTTATACTCTTTGGTATGACTCGGCCAGGGTTTGAACTCACGACCTACCGATCTCAGGGCTGACACTCTAACCACAAGGTCACTGAGCAGGTTTAATTTAGTTACCGTACCTCGTTTCAACATTATGGTTTGGAGGCATTTTTAGAAATGCTGTCCCCATAGCACACCACCAGAAACCTTTTTGACGTTTCTTATATAATTTATATCCTTTTTGTTACATCTCAGCTGGTAGAACAAATTCTACCGTAGAAAGTAAAGTCCTAGCTAATGTAAGGAGGGAGATGTGATGTTGTTTTGGGTGCATCAGGTCGTTAAACATGAAAACGTGAAAGGTTTTTTAATTTTTAAAATTTTTCAGATTTATTAAAAAGAAAAAAATCACATATACATACCAGTGTTTCCCACACATTCATTTATTTGTGGCGGCCCGCCACGAAAGAATTACATCCGCCACAAATAAAAAAAATTTTATAAAAATTTTAAAAAAAGGTTTTGTCCTCTCCAGCTTTTCAGGCAAATCATATAGTTGATGTAGATGCCCATATCGGCTGTTCAGATTTACTTTACAAAAGAGAAGTGTAGGATACTTCTCTTGTTGCCTTATTTGTATTTGACTTTATTAAATGTATTTATATTAGAAACACAACATGTGTATATAACAATTGGGTGCAAAGTCTGCAGGCAGTAGGAAACACATGGTTAAGTGTAGGGAGTAAAACTGATGGCAGTCTAAAGTTCAAGATTTTTGGAGATCTTTGTTCAGTGGATCAGATGTTTGATGAAGCTCTGTGTCTATCTACCACCACTACTGTTTTCTGTTTATTTGTTACTGACTGTGGCAGGACACCTCTGCCCATGTTTCACTTTATGTTGCTGGTAAATAATATGGTTGTAGTAGTAGGCTAAAGTTAAATTATTTAGTATGCACTAATTAAAGGGGCAGAGCTTTATGAGACATTTTAGCTTTTATATTTTATAAGATATATTTTTTGTAAGAACCACAATTAATAAATATATTTCAGTGAATAACTTATTGTTCAAATCTGTATATAAATATGTACATAAAGTGTTGTAATTATATTGTAAAATGGATGGATGGACGTTTAAAACAAAACTGTTATTATTAATTAGTAAGTATACATTTTTTAAACCTTTTTAGAGAAAATCATATCATTGTAGTAAATTATGCAAATTACTCAATGTCATGGTGACCACGCCCATAGCCACGCCCCCACCGCCACAGGTATCTTGGCAGTTTATAGGAAACACTGCATACTGTTAGTATTCACTTTGTTGATGCACCATCGGCAGCAATTACAGCCTCAAGTCTTTTTGAATAGGATGCCACAAGCTTGGCACATCTATTTTTCGCGGTTTCGCCCATTCCTTTTTGCGTTTTCGTCTTCGCAGCACCTCTCAAGGTCCATCAGGTTGAATGGGAAACGTTGGTTTTCATCAACGATGCCTCTGTACATTGCTGCATTCATCTTAGTCTAGTCAGGGAGGTGACCAAGAATCCGATGATCACTCTGTCAGAGCTACAGCATTCCTCTGTGGACAGAGTAGAACCTTCCAGAAGGACATCCATCTCTGCAGCAATCCATCAATCACGCCCGTATGGTATACTGGCCAGACAGAATCAATTTCTGCGTAAAAAGTTTGCCAACATGTACCTGTGATACTCTCAGACCATGAGAAACAAAATTCTCTGGTCTGATGACACAAAGATGGAACTCTTTGGCATGAGTGCCAGGCATCACGTTTGGAGGAAACCAAGCACCGCTCATCTTCAGGCCAATACCATCCCTATAGTGAAGCATAGTGTGGCAGCATCATGCTGTGGGGATGTTTTTTTAGCGGCAGGAACTGGGAGAGTAGTCAGGATAGAGGGACAGATTGGTGCAGCAATGTACAGAGACATCCTGGATGAAAACCAATGCTTCTCATCCAACCTGATGGAGCTTGAGAGTGCTGCAAAGAGGTGTGCCAAGCTTGTCGCATCATAGTCAAAGAGACTTGAGGCTGTAATTTCTGCCAAAGGTGCATCAACAAAGTATTGAGCAAATGCCGTTAATACTTATGTACATGTGAATTTTTTTGTTTTCTACTTTTTTAAAATTTGCAATAAAAAAAAACAAAAGCCCAAAACCTTTTCACATTGTCATTATGAGGTATTGTCTATAGCATTTTGAGGACACAAATTAATTTATTCCATTTTGAAATAGGACTGTAACATAATGTCGAAAAAGTGAAGCGGTGTAAACACTTTCCAGATGCACTGTAATTGTATGCATGTTTGAAATAAACTAATACCAAAACCATATGCATGCATAGTGGTACATCAGAAATTTACATTTGTACACTTCAACATGTTCAATAAGCAGTAGGAAGAAAGTATTTGAGGCCTTTTTTTATCCGTTTCACAGCAATTACTAACACATTTGTTCACTTAATGGGTTCAGTCTGTAACACAAACAACAACAAAAATAAAAAATGAAGTTCACATGAATATATAGTTAAATCATTGTAATTGTACACGTCACATACTTCGTCCAATGAAGGAACGACCTCATGCATACTGTACAACTCACTGACAGTATTATTGAGTAGCTTGGAGCACCAAGCAGACCTCACTTAAAGGGGAACTGTACTTTTTTTGGAAATATTCTCTATTCTTCACAATCGTTATGTGAGACAAGCACACATGTTTTTCTTTTTTTATGCATTTTAACTCTCAAATAAGCGCTAGCAATGGTCAGCTAGCTATAGCAGTAATGGTATTTGCTATGTTCTGCCTTTAAAGCATTCTAAAAACATCCAAAAAGCTCAATCAACGTTTTGTATGAACGCGGTAAGTATATATGTAATGTAGTAACAGGCGCATTCATAATAACATGTAATATTTGCGTATTTTTGTGTTTTTAAGCATACAGTGGCACATTAATTTCACAGATGCATCACAACGTTCACTATTTTCTTCAACAATACCTACCACCACTAATCATGGCAGACTTCATGAGAGACAACAACTACTTTGGGACAAATGATGATCCAGAACCTTAGATTTTGCTACCCACTGTTGTTCTTTTGGTTGAGATAGCAGTTGTGCAAATTTACTTACAATGAAGGTGAAATCTGATCCAGTACACATCATTACATAGAATAAACTACCAACTACTTTCCAATACCTCAGAACACCTCAAAACTTCTGTTTTAAAAATGTGCTACAGAAATACAGTAAAGTCGATTGGATTGGATCTGTGTAAGGACCACGGCTATTATTTTTGTTCTTTTTCAGACCATTTGATTTTGTTGTTGTCTTGCAGGTCTGTGGCTGAGTGTGAAGCCATTGTGAAAAAGCAGTACGCTTTGCTGGGGTGGGAGTACAAAGACGATGATTCTGACGATGACGACGATATCACATGCTGTGGTAAATTAGTAGATAATTGATAAGCATGAATAGTTCTAGCGTATAAGTTGACTTTATACATTCACCCAAGAAGTACAGTTTTCCTCAGTTACATTTTTGAAATGTAACCTAAGGTCCTGTCCAGACGAGAACCTTTGTGGTGTTGTTAAAAATAAAACCGTCCACACACGTGTTGGATTAATAGTAGTCATGTTCAGACGGGGACAGGTGAAAACGATTTTAATACATATTCCACACCAACAGACACAACTCCAGTCAGTAAGATTACTAAAGAAAGCCCAAAACAAATACATGCATGCCGTTAATTCCTAGCATTGAAGTGGCTTCGGATGTAAAGACATTTGGTGTCACATTGCTTCGAAACCATAAGAGAAGACATTTGCGAAGGTGGACCCCAGAAAACAAGCTGACCAATCGCTGCTCTTTTTTTTCTAACTTTATTTCAACAACAATATTGTAATGTAGGTAGCGATATAAATGAGGCAAAACAACTGTCAGCCTTTTATTTGTGTTCCAAATATAGCGACACACACAAAATGACTCCTTCCAAAAACTTCCTGATTTTCATCTTCTTCTTCTTGTTTGTTGTTTCACGGTGGTTGCGAACTAAGTTAGTGCATTACCGCCTCCCTCTGGATGTGAATGATCTTTTTAAAAGAAGCTATTTACATTACCCTCACATCAAGCTTGATACCCCATTCTTTCCCTTCAATCAATCAATCAATCAATTCCTTCATTGTCATTATAACACTGAAGTCATACATGTCAACGAGATTTAGTTTGAGCTTTGCCTAGCGGCATAGAAACTGCATTAATCTGCAGGTTGACCATAGTTTACATTAGCATTGTCAAGAAGATCGCGATAAGAAGGGGTGGGGGTGGGAACAGTCAGATGTTTGAAGAGTGTTACGTCAATGTTGCAGCAATGCAATGTCCACGGCACAATTATTGAGGTGGTGAAGAGTGAGGTATTAAGATGGACAGGGGCAGTAAAGAGGCAGGCTGTTCATTTAACAGTTTCACAGCCTGGGGATACAGACTGTGAGACATTCTGGTGGTCCTGACATCTTTGTCACCACAGCCTGCTGTAACTCCTCCTGTACTTTTTCCCATGATAAAGCTGCGTATGATCGGAACTACACAGAGATCCAAACTGAGTTGTAAAAAGAAAAAGATTTTTGCGCGCCACGTTGAGTCAGATCAACCGAACGGTTCAGATTTTTGCTAATGTTTAGTTGACATAGCTCTGTTGAAATAGTAGCAACTCTTGCACTAACACTATTGTTGGCCATTGTTGTGATGTTACCGGCTGTTGCGTGTGAAGTTCTCTCTTGCTCTACTAGTCACATGATAGGATAGCGACACCATCGTTCTCACAGTAGTGGTTTGCTTGTTTTGAAGCCGTTCTCAAGAAACATCGTTTTAAGGAACCCAGAACTCTGTTGCCATGTGGGTGAAAGGCCGAAACAATACGATACTTTACTGTTCTGACTTTAAAGCGTTCCCGTGTGGACAGGCCCAATACAAGTGTATCATTCCTACTTGTCTGCATGCTGAAGTTAAACTTATTTTGTATTTATTGCAGAAATCCCTTGTACAACAACACAACAACACAAAGTGGTCTTGACCAGAACAAGCAGTTGTGAAATAGTGGATTTGCTACAACCAAGTCCTGAAGATCATCCCTGCCTAAGCCCTTTTCTGTCAGATTTAGAACCTGACAATGACGCAAACCATTTGAATTATTCTATGGAGCCGTCATCAAACAAGAGAAGATGTGTTACAGTTGAAAGATCACCAGCAAACACAATGGATTTATCAATATCCTCAGTTGAACTCAGCCAGATAGATAAGGCCACTGTGAGCGATGCAACAGTAACAAGAAAACCAGTAGAAAACAACACACAGAACGAGGCAAAGGAGGAAAGAAAACTAGAAGAAAATGACATTGTGAACAAGATGAAGGAAAAAAGAAAAACAGCGGAAAATGATACTGCAAACGAGATAAAGGAAAAAAGAAAACTAATAGAAAACGATACTGTGAAAACAAAACCAGCAGAAAATGACACCGCAAACGTGATAAAGGAAAAAATAAAACCAATAGAAAACCACACTGTGAACGAGATAAAGGAAAAAATAAAACCAGCAGAAAATGACACAGAAAGCAAGAGAAAGGAAAAAAGAAAACGGGCAGAAAATGACACAGCAAGCAAGAGAAAGAAAAAAAGAAAACGGGCAGAAAATGACACAGCAAGCAAGAGAAAGAAAAAAAGAAAACGGGCAGTAAATGACACAGCAAGCAAGAGAAAGGAAAAAAGAAAAAGGGCAGAAAATGACATAACAAACAAGACAAAGGAAAATGGAAAACCAACAGAAAATGACACAACAAAGACAAGAGGAAGACAAAAACCAACAGAAAATGACACAACAAACAACACAACGGAAAAAGGAAAAACAGAAAACGACACAACAAACACAACGGAAAAAGGAAAACAAACAGAAAATGACACATCAAGCAACACAATGGAAAAAAAAAAACTAACAGAAAATGACATAACTAACAGAACAAAGAAAAATGGAAAACCAACCAAAAATGACAAAGCCAACAATACAAAGGAAAAACTCAAATTTGCAGAAAATGACACAAGTAAGGCAAAGGGAAAAAAAGAACTAAAAGAAAATGACACGGCAAACAAGACAAAGGAAAAAAGAAAACCAAAAGAAAATGACACAGCAAACTACACAAAAGAAACAAGAAAAGTAGCAGAAAATGACAGCACAAGCAAGGAAATAAAACCAGCAAAATCTGGTAAGTAATGTGCAAAATTCAATACATCATAACTACTGTATTGCTAACATTTCATAGAGGTACAGTTTTTCTCAAAATTATTTGCAACCCTTGAATATGAATACCATTAAAATTCTTAACACACACTTTTTAAGGTTTCAGGGTCAGGACTCATGATTCACAAACATTTACTACCATTATTTGACAGAAACTGGTTGTGACGATTACACGCATCAGTTTGCATTTACAGTACCGTACTAGGTGAAAGTTTTAGGTTACCACTTGATTGTTTTCATGAATGAATGCTATGTCCGCATTAATTTTATGTGGGGGGAAAAAAAGAGTAAAACATTAACAGTGGGCGGTGTGGCTCATATGGTAGTGGTTGTCCAGAAACTGGAGGGTGGTTGCAAATTAGCCATGTTTCTGTCAGTCGAACCCCACGGCAGCTGTGGCTACAAATTTAAAGGGAAACTCAGAATCAAAATTGCAACTGGCCGTGTGGAACCGCACCAGCATCTCGGTCGGCACCTTAAGTTTCCTCATCTGCCGCAGGAAGAACATCCTCTGCTGGGCTTTCTTGATGAGGGAGCCGATGGTCGGCTCCCACTTGAGGCCCTGGGTGATGGTGGTGCCCAGGAAAAGGAATGAGTCCATGATGGAGACGTGGAGAATCCATCAGGGTGAGGGGGGATGGTAGGGCTGTGACTTTCCTGAAGTCGATGATCATCTCCACTGTCTTCTGGGCGTTATGCTTCAGGTTGTTGTGTCTGCACCAGGACGCCAGCCGGTCCACCTCTCTCTTGTTGGCAGACTCATCGCCATCTGAGATGAGCCCGATGAGGGTGGTGTCGTGCGCAAACTTGATCAGCCTTATGGACTGGTGACTGGAGGTGCAGCAGTTTGTATACAGGGAGAAGAGCCAGGGGGAAAGTACACAGCCCTGAGGAGTACCAGTGTTCGTGGTTCGACTGTCCGAGACAATCTTCCTCAGTCGCACATGCTGTCTTCGGTCCATCAGGAAGTCATTGATCCATCTGCAGAGGGAGTCGGGCACGCTGAGCTGGTAGAGATTGTCTCGTAACAGTACAGGGAGGATGGTGTTGAAGGCAGAGCTGAAGTCCACAAACAGGATCCTGACGTAGGTTCCTGGGGAGTCCAGATGCTCTAGGATTAAGTGAAGGGCCAGGTTCACTGCATCATCCACAGACCTGTTGGCTCTGTAGGTGAACTGCAGTGGGTCCAGGAGGGGGGCGGTGATGTCCTTGAGGTGGGGCAGGACCAAGCGCTCAAAAGACTTCATGACCACAGACGTCAGCGCCACCGGCCTGTAGTTATTAAGTCCTGTGATCTGTGGTTTCTTTGGGACAAGGACGATGGTGGGAGTCTTGAAGCAGGACGGCACACGGCATAGCTCCAGAGAGGTGTAAAAAATGTCTGTGAAGACAGGCGCAAGCTGATCCGCGCAGTGTCTCAGGGTGGAGGGAGAGACACCATCCGGCCTGGGGGCCTTCCGTGTGTTCAGCTTCAAGAACTACCGAACTGTCAAGAACATATTTAAAGATTTGATCCACTAAGTAAAAACACTGAAATAAGTTTATATCAGCAAATAAATTGTGCTGCAAATGAGTGCATCAAGCATTTCGTTAAGGATGGATATCGTTTATATTTTAAGTGACAGTACTGTACTTAAATGGTGCCTTAACTGGTCCTTACAACAATGGAAAACATGTACATTTTTGTAAAAAAAAAAAAAAAATGGAAAAAAACAACTTTTTATTCTTATGCAATTTTGACATTTTAGTTGAACAGACTAGTAATTGAAATACTTCAATTATACAAATTAAATTATAACTAACATTCAATTATAAGTTATAAAATACACAACAAACTGTCACAAATATTGCATAAATACAAAACAGAGAACGTGCAAAAAGCTACTTTTATATTGATTCTCATAATTCCGATGTTTGTGAATGCAACCTCATCATTGGTACATAATGAGGCAGTGATTTGTTGTTGTTGTGGCCACTGGTTAGCCTAGCGCCGTTGTGTTAATTGGGCCGCTGTTGGCGTGTTAAAGGGAACTGGAATTTTGCCTATCATTCATTATCTTAATGTGAGACAAGAACATACATGTAAAGGCAGTAATTTTTTGCCATCTCGTTACATACACTAGTGCTGTCTAATGATTAATTTTAGGGATGTTTCTGATCAGGGTTTAATGCTGCCCATACCAATCCTCCTTGCGTGAGATCGGCTGCTACCTTGTGGAACTTCTTAATATAGAGTTGCGAGGCTCCCTGTCAATGCTTCGTGTGTGTGTAAAGCTGGCGGTCTTGCTGAGTCCTTTTTCTCCCACCAAAACAAAGATTGTGGAGGAATGATAAGTATGGAGTATGTAGGAGTCATGTTACATAAACAGTACAGTTTGTTTTAAACTGAAAAAAGCAATAGGATTAAGATTGGCTCTTATGCCGCTAGCGTAATGCAAATGTACAGTGGACCAGCTCATTGACAGCCTAACGAAAATTAGCAGGGCACATATACAGACAAACAATCATTCACACTCCCGATTAATACATATGGACAATTTAGAGTCTCCAGTGAACCCAACATGCATATTTCTGAAATGTGAAAGGAAGCCGTAGTACTCGGAGAAAACCCACCCACACACGCACGGCGAGAACTTGCAGATGTTCAAACAAAGGTTCAAAGACGCTCATGGCGTAAATTCAGACGTTACTGCCGGAAGTATTTATAAAGTTGGGGTTGTGTTTACAGGCTTGAACAAGAAATGCTTTAATTAACGGGTGTTAGAGTAATTATATATCAGTTATCACACAACTCTTAAGCTTAAAGGCCGTTGCTCTAGTTATTATCTATTGTGTTCAAGCTGTACTTTTTCTTTTCGTGCAAAGGCACACAACTTGTTATCTTCAACTGCAATGTGAGGAGTTGCCTCGCCGCAGATGTTTCTGTCTTTCAGCCTGCTAACGTTAGCCAAGGACGAACCTCAAGCACCTCAACGAAGATAAGGCATAACAGCAGGCAGACAAAACAGAGACAGGGGGCAATCATAAGGCCCCCAGCACAAATCTGTTCTGAATAATCACATATTGTGCGTACTGACCTGCTTGCATAATGTGCGGCCCCTCCCTTTAGAAGCAGCCTCAGCGATGTAACTAGGGAACTCCTGAATAAAATGGGGGCCGCGTGGGCTGTTCTTCAGAGCTTAGGGTGAGACTGTAACTGATGCGTTCTCCTCATGAGCAAAATATAACTCGGTCTCTGCCTGATTCCTTGCTTCTTGTTCTGTTTAATAGATAGTTCGGTGCTTAAACCTGACAACGAGAAATACCTTTCTCTTGAACTTTCTCAGCTTACTTATCCAGAGCGCCAACTCCGTTGCAGGGTCGATCAGGTGCGCGGCCAGCTGCAAAGCTTATGCGGACAGGCGACTCAAATGCGCGTTTTTCATAATAAAGCATAGAGGAACATTTTTTTTATGATATTGGATAGAGGTGGGAATCTTTGGGCACCTTGCGATTCGATTAAAAATCGATTATTGAAGCATTGATTATTGATACAGTTTTACATTTCTTTTTGTTTCACTAATTAAGCATTTATCATTTGCAAATTTAAAAAATAGTGCATTTGTAATAAGAAACAGTTAAATAAATGGTCACATTTATTAAATAAATGGAAATGTGTGTAAAACTGGGCTATAAGTGCCCTAAAATAAAGAAGCTGGTCGGATCTCTTGCTGAGGTGGCTCGCTGCAGTCAGACAAATTTTATAACTTTTTGCATTACTTTATTTACAATAAATAAACCGATTATCGATTGACGTTTACTAATCGATTTTATATTCGTCCATGTCCGAATTGCGATGCTTCTAAAAAATGTGATTACCATATTTCCCCCACCTCTACTATTTATGAATGGATGGTCAATACTGCATAAATAATAGGCTATATTTTATATATCTATTCATACAATGTATGACTTGAATTTGTTTTCATGTAGAAAGACCCTCATTGTTAATGTTTGGAAGCCCTTGTATATACTGTACTTTATTGTTCCAACGTCGTCTTATATCAATCAGATATTCACATTCTGTGCTTGCCACGCCCCATCCCCTGTCTATTTTTCAGAGCATACCCCTATAATTGATTCATCGGTGTTTGCCCCCACTCCTCATGAAACCCTTAAGACTCGTCCTGAACAGCCCGAAGAAGAGATCAAGGTGGACATGGTTGTGCTAGCCAAAAATAAGAACTTGAGATGGCATCGAGGTCAGATTATGGAGGTTGTTATGAAGGGTAGGAACAAAGAACACATTTTTTAATCGTTAAACATTAATCTTATTTTTAGAGACATTGTTATTGAATAAGGTATGGTCAAGTCAAAAACAACTTGATGTTTTGTTACACTCAAATTTGTATGTAAAGGATGTTTTTTTTTAGTTTGTCTTAAAACTATTTGTAAACGGTAAAAATCTCATTTAAAATTTTTTTTTTTTTTTAATATAATATATGTATTTTTTGTATTTAAAATAATTAATTTTGTCTTTTGCAGAAGACGGACGATTGAAGTACAAAGTCAATTTCGAAAAAAAAGGAAAGAGTCTGGTCTCGGGCCACCATATTGCTTTTGAAACCATTCCAAAACTGGAGCACCTATATGTTGGCGCTCGTGTTGTGGTCAAGTGTCAAGATGACGCAACTGTGTTCAGACCTGGTATCCTGGCAGAGCTCCCCGGCAAAAAGAACCGTCTCAGGTGTGCTGAAAAGTTTATTGATATTTATAAATTAAAGCCTGGCTTTATGTCAGAAAAGATCTGCAAATAATTTTACAGTCTAACCTGTTTGTCAATGCGCCTCATAAGTGGCATTTTATGGTATTAAAACAGTGCCAAAATCAGTGTGCAAAAAGACCACTCTCTCCCCAAGCGGTGCTTCTCACTTTTGGCAGTCTAAATGGCGTGGCAAGTCCGCTCTTTTCTGATTTGGTTGTTGTAGTTGATTGGTTGTAGTGTAAAACATGGCTATTGGGTTATTTTGTCTAAAGACTCTACTCTTCAGGAGGGACACACAGCTCGACGGTAACAAGTTCAGATTGTCTTTGACCTGGTAGGTGTTTGAAGTGGCCAATGTGTATCCACTGCCACATTCTAGAAAACCAAATGGAAGAATTTCTGTGCACATAGAGAGCCCGCAATCTAGAGTGGTTTATGTTTTATTTGTAAACCTACAACAGTTTTTACAGATATTTATTCTTCCTATGTTAACATATGAATTTTATTCTCTTGCCTAAACCAGCTGTTGGGGTAATTTACAATTGGGCTTTTGTACATGCACACAGGTTTTTAACAACTTAGTTTAAAAAAAACTAAAAAAAGAATCCGAGTTAATACACTGCTATTATTTTAAGTCAACAGAAAGTTGCTGTATGTGCGTTTTCATACTGTGAGACAAATAGTTGTCGTTGCACGCTGCTTAGTGATAATGAAGACGTTAACAGTACTACAATGCACGTCGAAAAACAGACCCAACTTTTTTTCTTTTTTTCTTTTTTAACTGTAATGACCCCTTTTACGTCATCAATTTAATGTCAGCAAAAAGGGTTGACATCGGTCTGATTAAAGTAGATGCGTTTTATCATTAAGAAGAACATGGTGGACTGGAACCTGACAGACGGGTTGTTGACATTGGCGGGACTGAAAAATATTTGTTTCATAATCTGTTGCTTTGACTGGTTGAAGTTTGGTTGAAGTTTATTTCGAACATGTATACAGTTTCAATATGATACATAACATATTTTAGATATTTAAACTTTTTTTTTTTTAATTACCTGTCCAAAAAAGAGTAGGAAGAAGCAAGTTTTTTAAAAATTGTTTTCCCTATAATACGCATTGAGGATATAAAATATGTTTTATCTTATTACTCTTGTTACTTGGACAAACTAATCAATAGATTAGTCATTTATGAAAATAATCTATAGCTGCAGCCATAGATATCTCAATAAAGTTGGGCAGTGAGAGATGAAAAAACATTTTTAAAGTCAAACATTTGAAAATTCCAACGTTTGATTCAATTTGCAGGTTTTTGGTGTTCCTGGACAACCACAAGCCCATCTATGTTGGCCTAACATTATTTCACCTCGTGTGCAGACCATGTAAGTTTGAGGATTTTTATTCTTGAGGATTTTAAACCCCTGCGACAATGAGGCTTTTAGGGGTGTTTTCCAGTTACATAGTGGAATACACTATTAAAAATACCTTAATTGGCATTTGAACCATAAATAGGCCTACAACGGCAGCATGGTGAGACAGGGGTTAGTGCATGTGCCTCACAATACGAAGGTCCTGAGTAGTCCTGGGTTCGATCCTGCGCTCGGGATCTTTCTGTGTGGCGTTTGCATGTTTTCCCTGTGACTGCGTGGGTTCCCTCCGGGTACTCCGGCTTCCTCCCACTGCCAAAAACATGCACCTGGGGATAGGTTGATTGGCAACACTAAATTGGCCCTAGTGTGTGATTGTGAATGTTGTCTGTCTATCTGTGTTGGCCCTGCGATGAGGTGGCGACTTGTCCAGGGTGTACCCCGCCTTTCCACCCGAATGCAGCTGAGATAGGCTCCAGCACCCCCCGCAACCCCAAAAGGGACAAGCGGTAGAAAATGGATGGCTGGATAGGCCTACAACCCTCCAGCACAAAGCTTTTAGGACCGCGTTCCAGCACCCTAAATGGGCCATCGTAAGGGGGTTGGAGGGTCGAACGGTGGGCGTCGTGACGTACAAAGACAAAACGGGCAGACTTAAGCTCCAATGGCACAAACGACTTAGGGAAACAGTGGTGGACCAGGCTAGGAGCCAAAGACCCCCTCGACAAAAAGGGAAAAGGTTGCGGGGTGCAACCCTCAGGTAAAAATTCCCCCCGGAACGCGAAGTGGCTGACTGAACACCAATTCAACCGCTGCGAGATTCACTTTAGGGGCTGAGCGCAACCCGAGCATAACCCAAGGTAAACGGTCAACCCAATTGCTATCAACGAGCTCCGCCCGCAAAGCCGCCTTAAGCGACCGGTGAAAACGTTCACATACGCCATTAGCTTGGGGATGGTAGGCTGTAGTGCGGTGCACCTGCAAACCCAAGGACTGCGCCAACGCTGACCAAAGCTCCGACACAAACTGGGATCCCCTGTCCGAGGTGATATCGGACAGCGTGCCAAAACGCGCAAACCAGGCTGAAAGAAACGCACAGGCAACGTCGACAAAGGCAGTGGAGGAAAGAGGAACGGTGCGTCCTAGTTACCTGAGATAGTAAGTATGTCATTATTTTGACTTAGTAAATATTGACTAACTACGACAAAATAATGAATCTTTTATAAAGTAAATCTGAACAGGGCATCGACATCAACTATATGATTTCCCTGAGAAGCTGGACAGGAAAAAATAAAAAAATAAGATATATAGATATATATTTTTTTAAGACTTTAGTTTAGGCTGTGGCTCTTTGTTGTTAAGGCGGCCGCTTTAACAACAAAGCGCTGCTGGAAACCCTGGGTGACAAAGGGCAGCCATGGCGGAGTCCAATGTCCACTGGGAACATGTCTGACTTATTCCCAGCAATGCGAACTAGACTCCTGCTCCGCTTGTACAGGGACCGTATGGCCGTAGCAACGGACCCTGGACCCCGTACTCCTGAAGCACCCCCCTACAGGAAGAAGAGGGACCACCACCCCAATCCAGAGGTACCGCCTCAGACCTCCACGTTATGTTGAAGAGACGTGTCAGCCATGACAGTCCCACAACATCCAGCGCTTTGAAGTATTCGGGCCGAATCTCACTCATCCTCTCCTGGGGCCTTGCCATTGGGCAGTTTTTTGATTACCTCAGCAACTTCGACTCCAGTGATGGACATGTCCGCGTTTGTGACCTCAGACTCTGTCTCCTCTACGGAGGGCGTGTCTGTCCTCACTTAACAAATTATTGACATTATTCGATAATGTTGCTGCTCAATTTGAAGATAAGAAGTTACTGCCTTTTTTGTT
>NC_084750.1:37112152-37114652 GCF_033978785.1 Entelurus aequoreus | reverse complement strand
GAAGTGTGCGATTGGTTTGAGAAAGTGTCATGACAAGTTTTAATGTTGGATCAATGGTTTGCAATTTAAAAAAAATTCTCCTTCTGACATCCTGCTGACTGTGTTTCATTTCTGTTGAACTTTTATGTCATCTTACCTACTAAATCAGTCACAGTAACAATCTACTGTAAATGTTATGTTATCACTGCAACTTAACTGCAAACCTGAACACTGAAGTGAAGCACCCACATCGAGAATGATGCGCTCAGCAGGTGTTTGCTGCAGGGATGTCACCTCTTCTCACGGCGAAAAATAGTTGGTTCTATGTATCTGTTTCACCTCAATCATAGGTTACTAGTTTACTAGTTCACCATTACATCAGTGAAGAAAACCCAGGATAGAACAGTGCTTAAGACTGCTGCCTCTGAGTCTGTAGTACTGAGTTCAAATCCTTGACTTTTAAAGCTGAGGAGTTTGTTTTACCTCTATCATATATCACTGATTGCATTTGTTAATAAACAAAAATCATGAAACAACAAGATTCTGGATAGTTTAATAGTCAACACTGTGGGCTCCCCAGAATCCCAATTCAGCAAGACTCATGATACCATAGTGGTTAAGACTGCTGCATCTCAGTCAGTAGTGGTGGGTTCAAGTCTCTTACTTTGAAAGTTTAGTTTTCTTTGACTTCTAGAATAGTTCACTGATTGCATTTGTATATGAACTAAAATGAAGTCATAACAAGACCCTGGATAGCATGGTGGTTAAGACTGCTACATCAGAATCAACAAGATTCTGGATAGTTTAATAATAGGTAATCTGGGGTTCAAATCCATGACTAGGAAATTGTAGGTTTTTGTTTCACCTCTATCATAGTCCACTGATTGCATTTGTATATGAGCGAAAATCAGTGTATGATGGGACCCAGGATAGCTCAATGGTCAACACTGTGGGCTCCCAATACAGGGGTACTTGGTTCAAACCCCAGACAAGTAATCATTAATTTGGCTGAATGTCGTCAAAATGACATAAATCGAGTAATATTATGTGCTCATTGCTTGATTAACATAGAGTTAAAAAATTAAGTCATTGCTAAAGATAATAATTGTCAAATAGTCAATGAATACACCTCAGGGGTTACCTGTGTGTGTGTGTGTGTGTGCGTGTGTGTGCGTGTGTGTGTGTGTGTGTGTGCGTGTGAGAGTGTGTGTGTGAGTGTAATTCCTGAGGTGGGGGGAATAGGAGTAAAACAATAATAGAGAGCGTTGACCAATGAGCTGTCCTGGGTACGATTTTAAAAAAATGTTAATTGGAACAGTTAAAACAATAATTTTAATAAGTTAAATTGAATTGTTTTCATTACATGTTGTCATCTGACACCTCCAATCAAAGCTTTATAAATTGCAAGTCAACTTACTGGATTTGAACCCAACACCATTCATTCCAAGTCAACAGTCTTACCCACTGTGCTATTCCAGGTCTTGAGAAGTCTTGTTTCCGGCTTGTATAGAAAGCTAATCAGAGACTTGTTGCTGGGTAAACTACACTATAAACCAGTGGAATAAAATATTGTCAACCTAACTGGTATTGAACCCAGGACTGTTTAATCCTAATCAAGAGTCTTAACCACTGGGCAATCCTGGCACTGGTATTGCCTCCTTTCCGGCTCATATAAAAAGCCAATCAGAGACTGAAGGTGGAACAAAATGCTACCAAAATACCTGGGATTGAACCCAGCACCACTCATTCCAAGTCAAGAGTCTTACCCACTGTGCTACCCCGGGTCTTGAGAAACTTGTTTCCGGCTTGTATAGAAAGCTAATCAGAGACTTGTTGCTGGGTAAACTACACTATAAACCAGTGAGATAAAATACTGTCAACCCGACTGGTATTGAACCCAGGACTGTTTAATCTTAATCAAGAGTCTTAACCACTGAGCCATCCTGGCACTGGTAAGCAATTATTTCCGGTTTATATAAAAAGCTAATCAGAGACTTAAGTTGAAACAAAACGCTACCAACCTACCTGAGATTGAACAACAGTCTTACCCACTATGCTATCCTGGGACTTCCGAAATCTTATATCAGGCTTGTATAGAAAGTTAATCAGGGACTCTTTGCTGGGTAAAATACACAAGAGGTGGACCAAAATACTGTCAACTCGACTGGTATTGAACTCAGGACTGTTTATTGTATGTCTAGATTCTTAACCACTGTGCCATCCTGGGTAATGTGAAGACATTTTCCTGGCTCATATAAAAAGGTAATCAGAGACTTGTTGCTGGGTAAACTACACTATAAACCAGTGGAATAACATACTGTCAAACTGACTGGTATTGAACCTACTGCTTAACCCTAATTAAGAGTCATAACAACTGGGCCATCCTGTGTGTGTGTGTGTGTGTGTGTGTGTGTGTGTGTGTGTGTGTGTGTGTGTGTGTGTGTGTGTGTGTGTGTGTGTGTGTGTGTGTGTGTGTGTGTGTGTGTGTGTGTGTGTGTGTGTGTGTGTGTGTGTGTGTGTG